>NC_042979.1:33155755-33455755 GCF_901001165.1 Salmo trutta
TATAGAATGACCTAAAACAGACATAGTGTATAGCTCCATGTGTAACAGGTCAGCAACAGAGAGAGTACACCTTAACAGAGACATTTTCTATGAGAAGTATAGAATGACCTAAAACAGACATAGTGTATAGCTCCATGTGTAACAGGTCAGCAACAGAGAGAGTACACCTTAACAGAGACATTTTCTATGAGAAGTATAGAATGACCTAAAACAGACATAGTGTATAGCTCCATGTGTAACAGGTCAGCAACAGAGAGAGTACACCTTAACAGAGACATTTTCTATGAGAAGTATAGAATGACCTAAAACAGACATAGTGTATAGCTCCATGTGTAACAGGTCAGCAACAGAGAGAGTACACCTTAACAGAGACATTTTCTATGAGAAGTATAGAATGACCTAAAACAGACATAGTGTATAGCTCCATGTGTAACAGGTCAGCAACAGAGAGAGTACACCTTAACAGAGACATTTTCTATGAGAAGTATAGAATGACCTAAAACAGACATAGTGTATAGCTCCATGTGTAACAGGTCAGCAACAGAGAGAGTACACCTTAACAGAGACAGAAGATTGGACAGGATGGATTTAGTACGTCAACTAACATTTAACTATTTCTCATCCCCAGTAGTTATAAAGGAAACATAAATAACTCTCCGCGTCAGAAATTACACCCAATTCCCTATGGGGCCTGGTCAAATGTAGTGCACTATGAAGGGAATAGGGTGCCACTTGGGACGTACACACTGTCTCTTCTCGTGTGAATGATGACAGCTAAAGAGCCATTAAATAACCATGACAGACCGTTACCGTAATGACATTCACATTCACACAAACTCGCTTCAAGCTTAGTCTGCATGTCAAATTGCACCCTATTCCCTATATAGTGCACTACTTTTGACCTGGGCCTATAGGATGGCATTTCGGATGCTGCATTACTCTTTGTTTGGTTCTCTGCCTATTCTCTGCACGATTAGGAAGTAATACCCTGGGATCAGCGTCACAGTGACAGCCTCTATGACTTTAAACAATGGGTGCTAGATTTGAGGTGAAGGGAATTACTTTGGCTACATGACAGAATATCCTGGACAGGCAGCCAGGCATGGGTCGCGGACATATGCTACGTCCCAAATGGCACCCTATTCCTTATATCGTGCACTACTTTTGACCAGGGCCCATTAGTGCACTATGTAGGGAATAGGGTGCCATTTGGAAATGCAGACACAGATGATCAAGTGTGAAACAGTCATGAACACAGGATCAGAGACAAATGAGCTTATAGGCCTATTCCTGAAAGGAGGTTTGAAAGGAAGGAGCGCATAATGAAATGTATAATTTATTTATCTAGAGATTCTACAGGGCACTATAAAATAAACATGAGAAAGAAATAGAATGTTAATCTGCTTCTGGCTAGGAACACACGGAAAACAGTCATTTGTTTCAGTCACAGTGCTGTCACGTTACCGTGTGTGTGTGTGTGTGTGTGTGTGTGTGTGTGTATGTGTGTGTGTGTGTGTGTGTGTGTGTGTGTGTGTGTGTGTGTGTGTGTGTGTGTGTGTGTGTGTGTGTGTGTGTGTGTGTGTGTGTGTGTGTGTGTGTGTGTAGAGGTAAGGAGGGTGTGTTGGGGATGAGGAAACATGACAGGTGACAAATGAAGGAATGACAGACATGAGTCAGCGTGAGATGGTAAACAGACCCATACCCACTCCAACTCTCTTGTAACAAAGAGAGAGAGAGAGAGAGAGAGAGAGAGAGAGAGAGAGAGAGAGAGAGAGAGAGAGAGAGAGAGAGAGAGAGAGAGTAGAAATGGAGTTATATACAGGAGAGGCACAAAGAAGAAAAAATATGAAGATAACTATGATAAGGAGGGAAGAAGGGTGTGACTATTTTCATACTATGACTGAACACGGTCTCCAGAGATGAACTCTTGAACTATCAATCAATGCTCAGGCCGGGCCTGATCCCAGCCACTGTCAAAATCCATAATCAAATATCCAGCGCTGTGCCAAAAGGTGCTTAATCTGTGTTTTCTGTTAGAGGAGAGAGAACGTGTGCAGCCGCAGAGCCTGTGGCATGCAGGGAGAGAGCATGGCCATGCATATTTAACAACTACACTGAGAGGAGAGGAGAGGAGAGGAGAGGAGAGGAGAGGAGAGGAGAGGAGAGGAGAGAAGAGGAGAGGAGGAGCCAAAAGTTTGGTGCTGGTGCTATACCTCTAATTTTCTCTCGCTATCTCTCTCTCTCACACACACACACACAGGTCCATAGGTCATGCGAGCAGGCTATGATAGGTTGGTTTGCTTTTTGTTTGCGTGTGTGTGCATGCATATGTGTGTGTGGATGTGTGTTTGTTTGTGTTCTGTAGAGGTATATCCACCACTCTACTGCATGTGTGTCACAGTCCAAGACGTTTGGGTGACAGAATGACAGAGACACACAGTACAGCAGAACAGCGGACCTCGAGATAATACATTTCCCATCCTGCTCGAGATTCTGTGACTGTTCATTTGAGGGTCTACCAAGAGCTGATCAAAGAGACGTTCCCGTTCTAACATAAAATATCATACCATTCTGAATCCCTGCTAATGCAGACCAAGATGCTTGTTACTATTCCCTGTGCCTCAAATAGGCTACTCAATAAAAACACTTGAGCCTGGCATAAATTGACTGGCCAGTGAACTTTGTGAAGGCTCGGCTCTAAGGCTGTTTAGGAACAAAACAAGTTTCAACATCAACTAAATCACAAGGCTTCAACTCAATTTTCTGTCCTTTTTATTGTGTTGGTGAAATCTATCATTGTTTTCTGAGCTCTTTTTCCAAGTCAGGCTACAAAGTGCTCATAGAGCTGCTGACAGTATGTCGATCGGGACACAAATACCCGTTTGGATAAATAGATTGTTTTTATCTTAATAATGACCCATGTATGGGAGAGACTGAGTGGGTTTTAAAGTGATATTCTCTTCTAACAGCTGAAAGTTTCAGATCGATGGCTGGCTCAGTGTTGTTTACGAGGGCCAAACTACCTCCGCATTACATACATAAAACACGCGCGCGCGCGCACACACAGGCTGGGGAATACAATAAGACATCACACAGATAGAGAACACACACTAAGGAATACATCCAATCTCCTACTGATCACACACTCAAGCCCAGCCTGATTACAAACAACTTAAAGTGTGCTCATGTATTGATTCATCTAAAGTAGAAATAAACAGTTGTTGGTCCTGGTATTGAACAGAAAACATTGTGTATTAACATGATGAATAGATAAACTGGGGGGGACTAGATACATAAAGTGCTTTTATTTCAAAACAGTAAATCAGATGTGTATGAAAATACCCTCAGATAAAAGGTGACATTATAATGTCTTCTCATATAAAACATTTCATCTTAAATCCAAAATGCTGGAGTACAGAGCAAATGTAAAGGTTTTAGCTTCACTATCTAAATAAATACGTAGGGGAGTGTATACGCCTGTAATACAATTACATTAGATTCACTTCAATTCAATAAAACTTTAGTGTAAGCCAACATCTGATATTTTTATCAGCTTCATCATAAGCTATATCAGCTTTCCTGTTTTGACACTGTGGAGTAGTATTCCACAGGTAATTGCACCAGGTACTAAATATAGATTAATGTATTATAAAACATACACCCTGTGAATTCCACATTCCAGAAGAAGCAACATGCAGTTCAGGTTCTGTTGATTTGAAAACATTAATCAGAGAAATGGAGAGCATGTTTCTTTTTATGTGCTCATCTTCCCTCCCTCTCCTCCCTCTTTCCTCTCTCCCCTTCTCTCTCCCCTCCTTCATTCCTCTCTCCCCTCCTTGCTCCCCTGCCTCTTTCCTCTCTCCCCTCCCTCTTTCTTCTCTCCCCTCCTCTCTCCCCTCCCTCTTTCCTCTCTCCCCTCCTCTCTCCCCTCCATCTTTCCTCTCTCCCCTCCTCTCTCCCCTCCCCCTTTCCTCTCTCCCCTCCTCTCTCCCCTCCCCCTTTCCTCTCTCCCCCCCTCTTTCACCCACCCTCCCCTCCCTCTTTTCTCTCCCCACCTCCTTCCACTTTCTCTCCTCTCCCTCCCTCTCCTCCCACCCTCTCCTCTCTCTTCCTTTCCTCTCACCCTCCCCTCTTTCTATCTATTCTTCTCTCTCCTACTCCTCTCTCCCCTCACTGTCTCCCTCCATCTCAACACACCTACCCTTTCCTCTCCCTAATTCCACATTCCCTCCCTCCCTGTCCTCCCTTCCTCCCTGTTCTCCATCCATACTTTTCCTCCCTCCCTCCCTCCCTCCCTCCGTCCCTCCGTCCCTCCCTCCCTCCCTCCCTCCCTCCCTGTCCACCCTTGCTCCCTGTCCTCCCTCTCTCTCTCTCTCTTACTCTCTTTCTCTCTCTCTCTACTCTTTCTCACTCTCTCTCTCTCTCTCTCTGCCTCCCTGTCCTCCATCCCTCCCTCCCTCTCGCCCTCTCGCTCTCTGCATCTGTCATCCTTCTATCTGCAGTCAGCCAGCCCTGTGCTGCTCTGTGAGGGCCTGTCTCCTCTCCTGTGGAGTGTTGCAGCTCTTAGAGGAGAACAATGGGAATTGGGCTCATTTCAGCTATGCATAATTCATCACAACCAGGCACCAGTGCTCCTTAAAGACCTAAGTCATTCTCTCTCTCTCTCTCTCTCTCTCTCTCACGCACACACACACACACACACACACACACACACACACACACACACACACACACACACACACACACACACACACACACACACACACACACACACACACACACACACACACACACACACACACACACACACACACACACACACACTATCTCTCTCTCACACTCTCAATCACTCTCTCTTCACCTCTCTCTCTCTGCTCCTACATTTCTAAGCTAGAAATATTCTCAACCATGTGTGTGCGCATTTATGAATAGTAACTGTTGTGGGTATCATGTTGCGTCAGATGTCGTATTTACAGTACCAGTCAAATAACACATATTGAATCACGTAGTAACCAAAAAAGCGTTAAATAAATCAAAATATTTTTGATTTTAGATTCTTCAAAGTAGCCACCCTTTGCCTTGATGACAGCTTTGCACACGCTTGGCATTCTCTCAACCAGCTTCACCTGGAATGCTTTTCCAACAGTCTTGAAGGAGTTCCCACATATGCTAAGCACATATGCTTTTCCAACTCATCCAACTCATCCCAAACCATCTCAGTTGTGTTGAGGTCGGGTGATTGTGGAAGCCTGGTCATCTGATGCACTACTCCATCACTCTCCTTCTTGGTTAAGTAGCCCTTTCACAGCCTGGAGGTGTGTTGGGTCATTGTCCTGTTGAAAAACAAATGATAGTCCCACTAAGCGAATATGTGGACGACTACAAATACCTAGGCATCTGATTAGACTGTAAACTCTGTAAAGTCTCCTTCCAGACTCACATTATTAAGCATCTCTAATCCTAAATTAAATCTAGAATCGGCTTCCTATTTCACAACAAAGCATCCTTCACTCTTCACTTCACTACTACCCACCACTGCGACCTGTATGCTCTCGTTGGCTGGCCCTCGCTTCATATTCATCGCCAAACCCACTGGCTCCAGGTCATCTATAAGTCTTTGCTAGGTAAAGCCCCGCCTTATCTCAGCTCACTGGTCACCATAGCAGCACCCACCCGTAGCACACGCTCCATCAGGTATATTTCACTGGTCACCACCAAAGCCAATTTCTCCTTTGGCCGCCTTTCCTTCCAGTTCTCCGCTGCCAATGACTGGAACGAATTGCAAAAATCACTGAAGCTGGAGACTCATATCTCCCTCACTAACTTTAAGCATCAGCAGTCAGAGCAGCCTACAGATCATTGCACCTGTACATAGCCCACCTGTAAATAGCCCATTCAACTATCTCATCCCCATATTATTTTTTTTGTTTTTTTTTCTCCTTTGCACCCCAGTATCTCTACTTGCTCATTCATCTTCTGCACATCTATCACTTCAGTGTTTAATTGCTAAATTGTAATTACTTCACCACTACGGCCTATTTATTATTTATTGCCTCCCTAATCTTACCTCATTTGTACACACTGTATATAGACTTTTCTATTGTGTTATTGACTGTACATTTGTTTATTCCATGTGTAACTCTGTGTTGTTGTTTGTGTCACACTGCTTTGCTTTATCTTGGCCAGGTCGCAGTTGTCACGCTCTGACCTAGGAGAGCTGTGTTTTCTCTGTTTAGTTAGGTCAGGGTGTGATAGGTGGGTGGGCATTCTATGTTTTTGTTTTCTATGTTTTGGCCAGGTATGGTTTCCAATCAGAGGCAGCTGTCTATCGTTGTCTCTGATTGGAAGCCATACTAAGGCAGCCTGTTTTTCCTCTGTTGGTGTGGGTAATTGTTTTCCGTTTTGATAGTTACCTGACAGAACTGTTGGCTGTCGTTTTGATGTTTTGTTTAAGTGTTTTCATTAAAGTAAAGTATGAGCACTCTACAAGCTGCGTTTTTGTCCCCTTTATACAACCCTCGTTACAGCAGTTGTAAATGAGAACTTGTTCTCAACAGGCCTACCTGGTTAAATAAAGGTGAAATAAAAATAAAAAAATGAAAAAGCGCAAACCAGATGGGATGGCGTATCGCTGCAGAGTGCTGTGATCCCCATGCTGGTTAAGTGTGCCTTGAATTCTAACTAAATCACTGACAATATCTCCAGCAAAGCACACCATCACACCTCCTCCTCCATGCTTCACGTGGGAACCCCACATGCGGAGATCATCCGTTCACCTACTCTGCGTCTCACAAAGACACGGCGGTTGGAACCAAAAAATCTCAAATTTGGACTCATCAGACCAAAGGACAGATTTTTACCGGTCTAATGTCCATTGCTCATGTTTCTTGGCCCAAGCAAGTCTCTTCTTCTTATTGGTGTCCTTTAGTAGTGGTTTCTTTGCAGCAATTTGACCATGAAGGCCTGATTCATGCAGTCTCCTCTGAACAGTTGATGTTGAGATGTGTCTGTTACTTGAACTCTGTGAAGCATTTATTTGGGCTGCAATTTCTGAGGCTGGTAACTCTAATGAACTTATCCTCTGCAGCAGAGGTAACTCTGGGTCTTCCTTTCCTGTGGCAGTCCTCATAAGAGCCAGTTTTGAAGAAACTTTCAAAGTTCTGGACATTTTCCGTATTGACTGACCTTCATGTCTTAAGGTAATGATGGACTGTCCTTTCATATATTTAGATTTGTTTAACACTTTTTTGGTTACTACATGATTCCATATGTGTTATTTCATAGTTTTGCTGTCTTCACTATTATTCTACAATGTAGAAAATAGCAAAAATAAAGAAAAACCCTTGCATGTGTAGGTGTGTCCAAAGTTTTGCTTAGTACTGTACGTAAAGACCATTTCTCACATGCATATTTACAGCTCACTGCAGGACCTGTATACATAAATCAAGAACCCCTCTCAAACACATTTAAACCAAGTCTGAACAACAACAGCAGTTTCTCTGGGGAGCAAATTAGAAGATTTTTCCAAAGTAGATTTATAAAAGTAGTATTGTGGTAAAGCAACACTAACAAAGAATGTGAAGTGGGACAACAGATAAGAATGGAGCAGTAGCACTAGACGGCGAGGTTGGTCGGCACAGGGGGCTTCCCTGGAGTTGGCGGTAAATATAGAATCCTTGGCCAGATGTCACTGCTCTGTGACTCACTGTCAATGTTTCCTCTTTGACCACATCAAATCAAATTTCATTTGTCACATACGCCAATACAGGTGTAGACTTTACAGTGAAATGCTTACTTACAAGCCCTAACCAACAATGCAGTAAAAAAAAAAAAATACCTTAAAAAAAACAAGAATAAGAAATAAAAATAACAAATAATTTAAGAGCAGCAGTAAAATAACAATAGTGAATCTATATACAGGGGGTACCGGTACAGATATGATGAACAGTTATAGTGAGAGGGGAGAGAGAGAGGGGGTATGGGGGGAGAGGGAGATGGAGCGAGATGGGGGGGAAAGTGGGGAGTGGGAGAGAGAGACAGAGAGAGGGGGGGGCGGGTAGAGAGGGGAGAGAGAGAGAGAGAGAGAGAGAGAGAGAGAGAGAGAGAGAGATGAAATAAGAAATATGGGAGGGAAATTAATCCATTCCATTCTCCTCTCTTCTCCAGCAAGGTCAAAATACTCTCATGTTGGTGGGAAGAACTCCAAGACTCAACCGCCATAAAAACAGAGAATAGCTTCCCATTGAAAAGCAGTGGATGGATCATCAAATAAATGAACACATTAGTACATAAGACAATGATATAGTAGTTAACATACTGTACTGAATATCAGAGCCAAAGCCCAGGTGTCTGTGAAAGCAATATGTTGTATGCTATGCATGCATGAACATTTAGGCAGCGCAGAGAGGTAGCTAGCTAGCATAACACAAGTCCAAGCATAAAACACTACATCTTCAACAGTCTGTTTCTCTAACAGCCAAGCATGTACTAAGCTGGTGCACTGATAAAAGATAGCTAGTCATTTGTCTCTGTTCCATATTGTGTCATCATTGGCATTTTGTCTCTTGTTTTTTCCCCCCTGTATCTCTCTCATCTCCCCCATAAATGGAACACTAGTCACTTTAATAATGCCACTTTAAGAATGTTTACATATCGCATTAACTATCTCATATGTATATACTGTATACTGTATCCTTTACTATCTATTCTTTACGATCTATTGCATCTTAGCCGCTCTGTCACTGCTCATCCATATATTTATATGTATATATTCTCATCCCATTCCTTTACTAGATTGTGTGTATTAGGTTTTGTTGTGGAATTGTTGATATTACCTGTTAGATACTGCTGCACTGTCAGATCTAGAAGCATAAGCATTTCACTACACTCACAATAACATCTGCTAACCATGTGTATGTGACCAATAACATTTGATTTGATTTGATGTTTTTCTCTGGTTCTGTTTTTAGTGTGGAGAGGTGGAGAGAATGGTCTTGTGTCCCATTTCCCCCTTTCATCTCTAAATCTTACCTCCAGCCTCCATCTCCCTCTCTCATCTCAAATCTTTCTATTTTACCCCCAGGCCCATCTCCCTCCTCTCATTTCTAATCTCTCTATTTTACCTCCAGCCTCCAGCCTCCATCTCCTCCCTCTCACATCTAATCTCTCTATTTTACCCCCAGGCCCATCTCCCTCCTCTCATTTCTAATCTCTCTATTTTACCTCCAGCCTCCAGCCTCCAGCCTCCAGCCTCCATCTCCTCCCTCTCACATCTAATCTCTCTATTTTACCCCCAGGCCCATCTCCTCCACTCATCTCTAATCTCTCTATTTTACCTTCAGCCTCCATCTCCTCCCTCTCAGCACTCTATTTTTCTCTCTTCTTCTCTCCATCCTTCCTAATTCACCCCCCTCTCCCCACCACTTCCTCTTGCAGTCTCTCTCTCTCCTTCCTCTTTCCCCCTGCAGAGTATTCTCATCTTTGTTCTGCTTTCCCACCCTAGTTAGACTGAGGAGGTGGGAGAGATATAAAGAGGCCAATATTTTGTTTTTAAATATTCCTACACTCTCTCTCTCTCGTTCTCTTTCTATACACACACATGGTACAGTATCATATCATCTTTTTGTTATGATTATTCCACTTCCATGTAACGCTTATGTCACCTTAGATATTTCAGCATTGGATATGTGTGCGTGGGAAGATCTTACAGGCATGTTTAACTAGGGATATCTGTTGTACACCTTCACCATACGTGCAGCTAACTAAATCTCAGACCTCCCATTCCACCAGCTATGCGTTATCTAGGTTCCAATCTGAGTGAGAGACTCAACATTCTCTATCTGTGTGTGGGGAAAAAATGTGAACACCTCACAGTGGAAGAGATTATGATGAGCATGGTGTGTGTGTGTGTGTGTGTGTGTGTGTGTGTGTGTGTGTGTGTGTGTGTGTGTGTGTGTGTGTGTGTGTGTGTGTGTGTGTGTGTGTGTGTGTGTGTGTGTGTGTGTGTGTTGTTTCCTGCAGTAAGAACTAGACAGAGTATTAGTGAGCCACTGGGAGGAATAAGCCCTACTCATTTGGATCATGTCAGTCTATTACAGAGGTAGATGGAGAGACTCTGTTCTATCAGAGAGGCACAGCCCAGGGTGACGCCAATGTAATTACCTACTAATATAGCCAGGAGAGTGGGAGGAGAGGTGGAAAGGGAGTGGGAGAGGGAGGGGGAGAGAGAAAGGGATTGGGGAGAGGGGTGGGGGAGAGAGGGGAGGTAGATATAGAGGCGGCAGGGAGGGAGGAAAAGAAGGGGAAGGACAAAAAGGGGGGAGAGAGGGAGAGAGAGATTAGAGGGAGTTAGGAAAAGAGAGGAAGAAAAGAGGGGAAGAAATCAAATGTAAAGACGAGGAATTCAGAAGCACAAGTTTCATGTACAGCAAAGAGATCCACAGAAAATGTATTTAGAAGATCTTAAAGCAACTCACACCCTCAGGTGAAGAGACAGACAGATTCTATTGTATAGTAGTTGTTACACTATAAAATAAATGCATAATGCTATACAGTAACTGTCTGACAGTCATTGCAGTAGAAATCCTTTGTACTAAGCTAATGTACTTTCTTTGTACTTTCTAAGGATCGTTATTAGAGTCTTATTGCAGGCTTATTAGATGGTTATAAAACACTTTAATGACACAGTTAAATAATGAATGGCATACAAGGCATTGGTTTTCTGGAAACATTTTCTGGAAACAACATGAATACACTAACTGCATATTTATTTACTACCTAGATGAAGTCATCATCATCAAAGTGTAATCTATTATCTATGTCAGTGAAAGCATTGATCCTTGGAGTTCATGATCCTTCCTGTATTGTGAACTGGGTTGAAACTTGCTTTGTAATCTACTTTGGAAACCTGCTTCATTTAGTCACAGTGCTGTTATGTTGCCACTCGTGTGTGTGTGTGTCTTTGAGAGTGTGTGCGTGCGCTGTATGGAATCTTCACAGATGAGAGGTCACACAGCTGGGAGGTGTCAGAGAGAGAGAGCAGCGGTCTGAACAGTCGGCCCCTGACTGCCACAGCTAGCGGTGTGGTGGTGGAGTGGTCACTGTGCTTCTCCTTGCCACACCGCTCTTTTTCCGTAAGGAGATCCCTGTCGAGTTAACGACATTCAGAATTCTGTCTGGATGATGCTAGGGCCCAATGCTGCTAGCTCTTAACTTGAAAGATACTTTATTGTCTCTGGATGCTAATGCCCCAGATGTAGCTTTACGGCCATATGCTCTCAATAGATAGTTCAGGCCAAGTGCAGCTACCGTACATGCATTCAACCTGAGACAGTAACTCTGTGGGGGGGCTTCCTCTCCATCTCCCTTAAATGTATTTACTGTCTAATAATAACACATACCATTTAGCTTTATCCAAATCTCCCCGTCTCTCTCTCTATCCCTCTCTCTATCCAGCCTTACCAGTCTGCACCCACATCACTAATTCATGTGATCTCAAGGATGAATTCACTCCCAAACCAGAGACAAAGAGTGCAAAAAGCATGACCAAAATAAAGGTTGGGGTAAAACCATTATATTTGAAAAAGGGCCCTCTCATGCGATCTCTCCAGAAACAGTATTCCTTCAGTTTCTGTGGGTAATATACATTTGAAGTAGGAAGTTTACATAAACCTTAGCCAAATATATTTAAACTCAGTTTTTCACAATTCCTGACATTTAATCCTAGTAAAAATTCCCTGTTTTAGGTCAGTTAGCATCACCACTTTATTTTAAGAATGTGAAATGTCAGAATAATGGTAGACAGAATGATGTATTACATCTTTTATTTCTTTCATCACATTCCCAGTGGGTCAGAAGTTTACATACACTCAATTAGTATTGTGTTGCATTGCCTTTAAATTGTTTAACTTGGGTCAAACGTATCGGGTAGCCTTCCACAAGCTTTGCGCAATAAGTTGGGTGAATTTTGGCCCATTCCTCCTGACAGAGCTGTTGTAACTGAGTCAGGTTTGTAGGCCTCCTTGCTCGCACACACTTTTTCAGGTCTCCCCAAAAAATGTCAGATAGGATTGAGGTCAGGGCTTTGTGATGACCACTCCAATACCTTGACTTTGTTGTCCTTAAGCCATTTTGCCACAACATTGGAAGTATGCTTGGGGTCATTGTCCATTTGGAAGACCCATTTGTGACCATGCTTTAACTTCCTGACTGATGTCTTGAGATGTTGCTTCAATATATCCACATAATTTTCCTGCCTCATGATGCCATCTATTTTGTGAAGTGTACCAGTCCCTCCTGCAGCAAAGCACCCCCACAACATGATGCTGCCACCCCCGTGCTTCACAGTTGGGATGGTGGTCTTTGGCTTGCAAGCCTCCCCCTTTGTCCTCCAAACATAACAATGGTCATTATGGCCAAACAGTTCTATTTTTTTTCATCAGACCAGAGGACTTTTCTCCGAAAAGTGCGATCTTTGTCCCCATGTGCAGCTGCAAACCGTAGTCTGGCTTTTTTATGCCGGTTTTGGAGCAGTGGCTTCTTCCTTGCAGGTTATGTCGATATAGGACTCGTTTTACTGTGGATATAGATACTTAGATTTACTTAGATACATAGATTTCCTCCAGCATCTTCACAAGGTCCTTTGCTGTTGTTCTGGGATTAAGTTGCACTTTTCACACCACTTTTCGTTCATCTCTAGGAGACAGAATGTGTCTCCTTCCTGAGCGGTATTGTCACGTCCTGACCAGTAAAAGGGGTTATTTGTCATTAATGTTGGTCAGGGCGTGGCAGGGGGGTGTTTGTTTTGTGTGTTTGGGTATTGTGGGTTTAGGTTCTAGTTTTCTTATTTCTATGTTTAAATCTAGCTTTTCTATTTCTATGTGAGTTTTGGCAATGACCTCCAATTAGAGGCAGCTGGTTATTGTTGTCTCTAATTGGAGGCCATATTTAGTTGTGTTTGTTTTCACTTGTGTTGGTGGGTGGTTGTTTCTAGTATAGTCTGTGCACCTTACTGGACTGTTTTTGTCGTTTGTTTATTTTGATTTATTGTTTTCTTTAATAAAATAAGAAGATGAGCACTTTACCCGCTGCGTTTTGGTCCCCCTTCAACGACGCTTGTGACAGAACCACCCACCAAAGAAGGACCAAGCAGCGGAGGAAGGAGGAGCAGGAGAGCTATTTGGAGTCATGGACATGGGAGGAGATCCTCGATGGTAAGGGTCCATGGAGCCAGGCTGGGGAGTACCAGTGCCCGAAGGAGGAGCTGGAGGAAGCAAAGAGGGAACGACGGAGGTATGAGGCATTATATTATCCTCCATTTCCGGAGGTGAGGAGGCAGCCCCCAAATCTTTTTTGGGGGGGGAATACGGGGAGTTGGGCTAAGTCAGGGGAGCCCTGACCTAACTTCCCGGGCGTACAGGAGAGAGCCGTGGAGCAAAAGGAATCAAGGAATCAAGCAAGGAGCTTGACGCGAGATTCCGGAGAGAGGTACTGGCGGAAAGGGGACGAAGGAGCACCTGTGCTTACTATGGGGAGCAACGGATGGAGCAAGCACCATGTTATGCGGAGATATGCATGGTATCGCCAGTGCGCAGCTACAGCCCGATGCACTTGGAGAAAGCTCCTCACAGGTGTCATGCTAGAGCCAGCATCGAGCCAGGACCGGTGATGCAAGTTGCAAGCATCAGACTGCCGGTGAGGGTTCATGGCCCAGTGTATCCTGTTCCTGCTCCTTGTACTCTTCCTCCAGTGCGTCAGCCCAGTCCAGTACGTCCTGTTCCTGCTCTCCGCACTAGCCTTGAGGTGCGTGTTACTAGTCTGGCGCCTCCAAAGCCAGCCCCACGCATCAGGCCTCCAGTGCGTCTGTCCAGTCCGGTACGTCCTGTTTCTGCTCCTCGCACTAGCCCTGTGGTGCGTGTTACTGTTCTGGCGCCTCCAAAGCCAGCCCCGCGCATCAGGCCTCCAGTGCGCCTGCCCAGCCCAGTACGTCCTGTTCCTGCTCCTCGCACTAGCCCTGTGGTGCGGGTTACTAGTCTGGTGCCTCCTAAGCCAGCCCCACGCATCAGGCCTCCAGTGCGCAGTCCCCCGTCCAGAGCTTCCGGCGACAGTTCCCCGTCCAGAGCTTCTGGCGACAGTTCCCCATCCAGAGATTCCGGCTACAGTTCCCCATCCAGAGCTTCCAGCGACAGTTCCCCGTCCAGAGCTTCCGGCGACAGTTCCCCGTTCAGAGCATCCAGCGACAGTTCCCCGTCCAGAGATTCCGGCGACAGTTCCCCGTCCAGAGCTTCCGGCGACAGTTCCCCGTCCAGAGCTTCCGGCGACAGTTCCCCGTCCAGTGCTTCCGGCGACGTCCTACAGTCCGGAACCGACAGAGACGGCCTACAGTCCAGAACCGACAGAGACGGCCTACAGTCCGGAACCGACAGAGACGGCCTACAGTCCGGAACCGACAGAGACGCTCCTCAGCCAGGAGTCTCCAGCGACGCTCCTCAGCCAGGAGTCTCCAGCGACGCTCCTCAGCCAGGAGTCTCCAGCGACGCTCCTCAGCCAGGAGTCTCCAGCGACGCTCTTCAGCCAGGAGTCTCCAGCGACGCTCCTCAGCCAGGAGTCTCCAGCAACGCTCCTCAGCCAGGAGTCTCCAGCGACGCTCCCCAGCCCGGAGTCTCCAGCGACGCTCCCCAGCCCGGAGTCTCCAGCGACACTCCTCAGCCAGGAGTCTCCAGCGACGCTCCTCAGCCAGGAGTCTCCAGCGACGCTCCTCAGCCCGGAGTCTCCAGCGACGCTCCTCAGCCCGGAGTCTCCAGCGACGCTCCTCAGCCCGGAGTCTCCAGAGACGCTCAACAGCCAGGAGGCTCCCGTGACGCTCCCCAGCCTAGAGTCTACGGAACGGGAGCTACGCCCAGAGCCAGAGCCACCTCCGTAGTGGGAGGATTGGGAGGGGGGGGGGTGTAGCACAAGGACCGTTGTTGACGGTGGCCACCCTCCCTTCCCTCCCTTTAAGTTTGGGGTTGTTTTGTGGGGTTTTCGTTTAAGGTGCATTCAGGGTCTGCACCTTTGGAGGAGATACTGTCACGTCCTGACCAGTAAAAGGGGTTATTTGTCATTAATGTTGGTCAGGGCATGGCAGGGGGGTGTTTGTTTTGTTTGTTTGGGTATTGTGGGTTTAGGTTCTAGTTTTCTTATTTCTATGTTTAAATCTAGCTTTTCTATTTCTATGTGAGTTTTGTCAATGACCTCCAATTAGAGGCAGCTGGTTGTTGTTGTCTCTAATTGGAGGCCATATTTAGTTGTGTTTGTTTTCACTTGTGTTGGTGGGTGGTTGTTTCTAGTATAGTCTGTGCACCTTACTGGACTGTTTTTGTCGTTTGTTAATTTTGATTAAGTGTTTTCTTAAATAAAATAAGAAGATGAGCACTTTGCCCGCTGCGTTTTGGCCTCCCTTCAACGACACTTGTGACAGGTATGATGACTGCGTGGTCCCATGGTGTTTATACTTGCGTACTATTGTTTGTACAGATAAATGTGGTACCTTCAAGCGTTTGGAAATTGCTTCCAAGGATGAACCAGACTTGTGGAGGTCTACAATTTTTTTCTGAGGTCTTGGCTAATTTCTTTTGATTTTCCCATGATGTCAAGCAAAGAGGCACTGAGTTTGAAGGTAGGCCTTGAAATACATCAACAGGTACTCCTCCAATTGACTCAAATTATGTCAGTTAGCCTATCAGAAGCTTCTAAAGCCATGACATCATTTTCTGGAATTTTCCAAGCTGATTAAAGGCACAGTCAATTTAGTGTATGTAAACTTCTGACCCACTGGAATTGTGATACAGTGAATGAAAAGTGAAAAAATCTGTCTGTAAACAATTGTTGGAAAAATTACTTGTGTCATGTACAAAGTAGATGTCCTACCCGACTTGCCAAAACTATAGTTTGTTAACAAGAATTTGTGGAGTGGTTGAAAAACTAGTTTTAATGACTCCAACCTAAGTGTATGTAAACTTCAGACTTCAACTGTAAGAGTGGCAACTTTAGAATTTTGAATCTTGTAAGTAGATATATAATGAGCTTCCAATCTTCATCAAACGCAATAACAAGCAAATCTGCCCTTTAACATCCTCAATCAATTTCTTACAAATCAATATAATATTGACTGTACCAAAGAAAGATGGCACTAACCTAATATTCAAAGACCTTTGGATAAAACCCTTATATAAATTACTTGGAAAACAATCAAGTTGTTAGATTAAATAGATTCAGGGCTGGGGAGATATACCCTGTATGTGAGGAGAGAGACTCCGGGTGGGCCAGCGCTTCTTAAATGTCACCAGCAGGAGATCAAATGCAATTCCTCCTTGAGTCAGACCAGACAGACAGATGTACAGACAGACAATCATTACGAATAGACCAGGGACACATGGTCCCTTTATTGTGCACCAAGGACATTGGCAGGCAAAAGCTGTCGGCTGTCACACTCCCTTTTCTCTCCACGTTGCTTTCTCTAGATATAATAAATCAGTCCAGTTTGACTAGATTAGACAGGTGTAGAGTGATATAGAATAATAGTGGCTAAAGGTGGGCCACAGTACAGAAGTGATAACAAAGGCTTTATTGCAAGAGATGTTCTTCTCCCTGTTCTAACTTTGTCTTCTCATGATCTCAACATACAGTGTGTGTCTCAATGTCTCCTATTTCCTTATCCTGAAGATAAAACATGGAATAGTAAAGGAGGTCAAGCTTTATGTCTTGCCCTATGTCAAATCTAGCCCTATGTCAAATCTAGCCCTATGTCAAATCCATTTTTTCATCACTCCTGCACTTCTATCCGCCTCCTCCTTCCCACATCCTACTCCCCAGGAGAAAGAGACTGCTCTCTGCCTGTCACTCTGCTTTCTGGGTAACTTGAATCAAACAAAAACATTTTTTTTTTTAAATACAGAAAAAGAAGAACCTCTGCTCTCAAAACATCAAAGCCTCTCAGCTTTGCCTGTCTCCCTCTCCTTCTCCCTCTCCTTCTCTCTCTCGCACTCTGTCTTTGTGTTTACTCTCCATTCATCCCCCTTGTCTAAACTGTCACAACTTTCTAGTTTGGCTCGAAAACACTTCAGCATTCTCCTCTCCCATAATCTACACACTATTATTTTTCAGCTCAAATTACACCCCCTCCCTCTCTTTGTCTGTCTGAGTGTGGTGCTGGGTTCAAATCGTTTTTGTTTGAATGCAAATACTTTGGAAATACATTGCTGTGCATGATTGAGCTTGTCTGATGCAATGAAATCATTAAAATAGTCCCAGAAGTGCAACCCCACCTATTTAGCCCTTAAGTCCTGCTCAATCCAAACATTCAAAATATTTGAAAGGAAAACAGATACAATTTGAACCCAGGTCTGTGTGTGGTGGCTTATAAAGGCTATATTACCAGCCCCAAGGAGTCCCTGGGTGTTCACGTCCTACCATGGCTGCAGACTGCAGTGGCCCTGATGAATTGCTTCTATTACTCTGATTATGAGCGTACATCACACCACTGCTGCCAGAGCCAAGAGTCTTAATAACACCAATCAGAGGGTAATTAATGGGACCACACGCTACACTCGCTGCAGAGCTCCTCTCATCCAATCCTGTTACAGACAAAATGGCCGCCGTTTAGCTGTAGGGGTGGTCAATTGACTGACAGAAATGTGAGGGGGGAAATTGAAACTCTTGGCCTACCTACAACAAATGCTGAGATCGTATTTGTATTTGTATTTATTATGGATCCCCAACACAGCAACTACTCTTCCTGGGGTCCAGCTAAATTAAGGCAGTTTATACAATTTGAAAAACATTACAATACATTCACAGATTTCACAACATACTGTGTGCCCTCAGGCCCCTACTCCACCACCAACACATATCTACAGTACTAAATCCATGTGTATCTATAGTGTGTATGTTATCGTGTGTGTGTGTGTGTGTATGCATGTGTCTGTGCCAATGTTTGTGTTGCTTCACAGTCCGCGCTGCTCCATAAGGTGTTTTTTAATCTGCTTTTTAAATCAAATTTTACTGCTTGTGTCAGTTACTTTATGTGGAAAAGAGTTCCATGTTGTCATGGCTCTATGTAGAACTGTGTGCCTCCCATAGTCTGTTCTGGACTTGGGGACTGTGAAGAGACCTCTTGTAGCATGTCTTGTGGGGTATGCATTGGTGTCCGAGCTGTGTGCCAGTAGTTTAGACAGACAGCTTGGTGCATTCAACATGTCAATACCGCCTTGTTCTGAGCCAATTGCACTTTTCCTAAGTCATTTTTTGTGGCACCTGACCACACAACTGAACAGTAGTCAAGGTGAGACAAAACTCGGGACTGTAGGACCTGCCTTGTTGATAATGTTGTTAAGAAGGTAGAGCATCGCTTTATTATAGACAGACTTCTCATCTTAGCTACTACTGCATCAATATGTTTTGACTATGACAGTTTCAATCTAGGGTTACTCCAAGCAGTTTAGTCATCTCAACTTGCTCAATTTCCACATTATTTGTTACAAGATTTGGTTTATGGTTTAGGTTTAGGGTTTAGTGGGTTTTGTTCCAAATACAAAGCTTTCAGTTTTAGAAATATTTAGGGCTAACTTATTCCTTGCCACCAACTCTGAAACTAACTGCAGCTCTTTGTTGAGTGCTGTAGTTTTGCAAATGCTTGCTTTCTCTCTCTCTCTCTCTCTCTCTCTCTCTCTCTCTCACAGCACCTCCATTGAGTGGTACAAACATTACTTCACAAGGTATCTCTTATTATTTTATATTGTTTACCAGACAATTTACGATTCTCTGTGCTGGAGATAGAGGTGATCTGAGTAATACCGAACAAAACGCTGTTACATCCCATTGCCTTTGTGCTGAGAAAGAGATTTGCTCTTCCTACTACTAGCTGTATCGTTCCCATGCATAGCTCATGGCAGAGACAGCAGTTTCCAGAATCGATGCACCAACCTGACTCTTCTGTTTTCTGTTTTGTATGACTTTCCCATAAAACAAAATACTAGCACTCTAAGAAACTGCAGAGAACATGGTTCAGGGTGGAGAATGAGGTGGGAAGGGACTGTAGTTTAGTCCCATACTCTATAACTAAAGATACAGTATGTAGACCTTATGTCAGACCACTCACTATTCTGTACCCGACCCAATTTCTAAGGTCATGTCCTTAAGGGGAAAGTGTTCCTTTATGCATCATCAACATGAAAAAAAGGTTATCTTGTTGTCTGATACAATAGACTTCACTTCTCTATCAACAACACATCAATAGTAGCAGTTGCAGCCATTACAGTAGTCTCTCTCTTTCTCTCTCTCTGTCTCTCTCTCTCTCCATCTCTCACTCTCCTCACATGTTGTTCACCATGTAGCAGAGATAGGTCCTGACAGACAGCTGAGTATGATGCACCTGAGAACAGGGTCATCCTTGGACTAAGCCTGCGGGGAATTCTAATTATATCTAGCTATAAAGTGCCAAAAATGCTTTCAGCTGGGAGAGAAAAACCACACAAACAAAGACACAGACCCAGAGCCAGTGTGTCTCCAGAGTTAATTACCATGCAGCCATACTGTTGGGTTTGCTGACATTCTGTCAGTGTGCGGGAGTTGGCCCGTGTGTGTTTCTCCCTCTCCCTCTGTGTGTGTGTGTGAGAGTTGCCCTGCAGTGCAGTATCAAAGACTTCCCATTTGAAAAACAGCATTTTTTGTCAGGTTTCCAAACTAGGGTATCGATCCACTTTTAGCAACAGTTTTAGCACAGATTCGTTTTTACTCTGCTCTGCCAGCTGCTTGCAGTTAAAATAAAGCAATATTTGATGTGTGTGCGTTCAAGCGTTTACAGGCAGTCACACAAAGTCAAACAGACTCCCACTATATGAATGAAATAAGCCACCAAAGTGTAAGAGAGTGGGAAATAGAGATATAGAGAAAAGAGATCGAGATATAGAGATAATCTATAACTAGGGTACAGAGTGTTTAATTATAAGCTATAGCTCGGACCCAGAGTGCTTCCTGGTCTATAATAATCTATAAATAGGGCCCAGAGTGTTTCAATAAAAAGCTATAACTAGGGCCCAGAGTGTTTCCTGGTAAATAATAAGCTACATCTAGGGTCCAGAGTATTTCCTGGTCTATAATAATCTATAATTAGGGCCCAGAGTGTTTCAACAATAATCTTTAACTTGGGCCTAGAGTGTTTCAATAATAAGCTCTAGTTAGGGCCCAGAGTGTTTCCTGGTCTATAATAAGCTATAACTAGGGCCCAGAGTGTTTCAATAATAAGCTATAACTAGGGCCCAGAGTGTTTCAATAGTAAGCTATTGCTAGGGCCCAGAGTGCTTCATTGTCTATAATAATCTATAACTAGGGCCCAGAGTGTTTCAATAATAAGCTACAACTCGGGTCCAGAGTGTTTCAATAATAAGCTATAACTAGGGCCCAGAGTGTTTCAATAATAAGCTATAACTAGGGCCCAGAGTGTTTCCTGGTCAATAATAAGATATATCTAGGGTCCAGTGTGTTTCAATAATAAGCTATAACTAAGACCCAGAGTGTTTCCTGGTCTATAATAAGCTATAACTCGGGTCCAGAGTGTTTCAATAATAAGCTATAACTAGGGCCCAGAGTGTTTCAATAATAAGCTATAACTAGGGCCCAGAGTGTTTCCTGGTCAATAATAAGATATATCTAGGGTCCAGTGTGTTTCAATAATAAGCTATAACTAAGACCCAGAGTGTTTCCTGGTCTATAATAAGCTTTAACTTAGGTCCAGATTCTTTCAATTACAAGCTATAGCTAGGGCTCAGAGTGCTTCCTTGTATATAGTAAGCTATAACTGGGGCCCAGAGTGTTTCATAGTCAATGATAAGATATAACTAGGGCCCAGAGTGTTTCCTGACCTATAATAAGCTATAACGAGGGTCCAGAGTGTTTCCGATCGCTGCCCGCACCCTGCCCACCCGTCTAGCATCGCAACTCTGGACGGTTCTGAGAATATGTGGACAACTACAAATACCTAGGTGTCTGGTTAGACTGTAAACTCTCCTTCCAGATTCACATCAAGCATCTCCAATCCAAAATTACATCTAGAATCGGCTTCCTATTTTGCAACAAAGCATCCTTCACTCACGCTGCCAAACATACCCTCGTAAAACTGACTATCCTACCGATCCTTGACTTCGGCGATGTCATTCACAAAATAGCCTCCAACACTCTACTCGGCAAATTGGATGTAGTCTATCACAGTGCTATCCATTTTGTCACCAAAGCCCCATATACTACCCACCACTGCGACCTGTATGCTCTCGTTGGCTGGCCCACGCTTCATATTTGTCGCCAGACCCACTGGCTCCAGGTCAAGTCTTTGCTAGATAAAGCCCTGCCATATCTCAGCTCACTGGTCCCCATAGCAGCACCCACCCGTAGCACGTGCTCCAGCAGGTATAGTTCACTGGTCACCCCCAAAGCCAACTCCTCATTTGGCCGCCTTTCATTCCAGTTCTCTGCTGCCAATGACTGGAACGAATTGCAAAAATCCCTGAAGCTGGAGACTCATATCTCCCTCACTAACTTTGAGCATCAGCTGTCAGAGCAGCTTATAGATCATTGCATCTGTACATAGCACATCTGTAAATAGCCCACCCAACTAACTCATCCCCATGTTGTTTTTTCATTTTTTTGCTCCTTTGCACCCCAGTATCTCTACTTGCACATTCATCTTCTGCTCATCTATCACTCCAGTGTTTAATTGCTAAATTGTCATTTCTTTCCCATTATGGCCTATTTATTGCATCACCTCCCTAATTTTACTTCATTTGCACACACTGTATATAGACTTTTCAATTGTGTTATTGACAGTACGTTTGTTTATTCCATGTGTAACTCTGTGTTGTTGTTTGTGTCACACTGCTTTGCTTTATCTTGGCCAGGTCGCAGTTGTAAATGAGAACTTGTTCTCAACTGGCCTACCTGGTTAAATAAAGGTGAAATAAAATGAATAAAAACAAGCTAAGCATCAATACAGGATCAATATTTAATCCTACTACGCTGACTCTGACGCTCGTCAGATGTGGCAGGGCTTGAAAACTATTACGGACCACAATGGTAAACCCAGACGTGAGCTGCCCAGTGACGCGAGTCTACCGGATGAGCTAAATGCCTTTATGCTCGCTTCGAGGCAAGTAACACTCAAGCATGCACGAGAGCACCAGCTGTTCTGGATGACAGTGTGATAACGCTCTCGGTAGTCGATGTAAACAAAACCTTTAAACAGGTCAACATTCACAAAGCCGCTGGGCCAGATGGATTACAAAGACGTGCACTCAAAGCATGCACGGAAAAATTGTCAAGTGTCTTCACTGACATTTTCTAACTCTCCCTGACCGAGTCTGCAATACAGTTGAAGTCAGAAGTTTACATACACTTAGGTTGGAATGATTAAAACTCATTTTTCAACCACTCCACAAATTTCTTGTTAACCTGTCTGGGCTAGGGGGCAGTATTTTCACGGCTAGATGAAAAATGTACCCAATTTAAACAGGTTACTACTCTGGCCCAGAAACTAGAATATGCATATTATTAGTAGATTTGGATGGACAACACTCTGAAGTTTCTAAAACTGTTTGAATGGTGTCTGTGAGTATGGTGTCTGTGAGTATAACAGAACTCATATGGCAGGCAAAAACCTGAGAACAATCCAAGCAGGAAGTGGAAAGTCTGAGAATTGCAGTTCTTCTTTTGATTCTCTATCGAAACTACAGTGTCTGTGGGGGACATTGCACTTCCTAAGGCTTCCATTGGCTGTCAACAGCCTTCAGAAAGTGTCACTGGGCAGATAATAGGAGCTCAGTATCTGAGTGGACTGCCTGGCAACAAAGGGATTGGATATGCGCAGTCATGCGAGTGCGCCGTTCCTTCTTTTTCTTCTTGAATGAATATGCTATTGTCCGGTTGGAGTTTTATCACAATTTTACGTTAAAAATAACATAAAGATTGATTTTAAACAGCGTTTGACATGCTTCTAAGTACAATAATGGAACATTTTGACTTTTCATCTCTGGTTCCACACTCGCTCTTTATGCCTTTGGATAAGCGATCTGTACGCACGAACAAAATAGAGGTATTTGTACATAAATATGGATTATTTCAAACAAAAACAACATTTCTTGTGGAAGTAGCAGTCCGTAAAGCTATTTTAAAATCTGACAAAGCGGTTGCATCCAGGAGTAGTCTATCTATAATTCTTTAAATATTTGTTATATATTTTGTCAATGTTTATGATGAGTATTTTTGTAAATTGATGTGCACATTCACCGGATGTTTTGGTGGGAATAAATTTTCTGAACATCACGCGCCAATGTAAAATGCTGTTTTTGGATATAGATATGAACTTTATCGAACAAAACATACATCTATTGTGTAACATAATGTCCTAGGAGTGTCATCTGATGAAGATCGTCAAAGGTTAGTGCTTCATTTAGCTGTGTTTTGGGTTTCATTGACACATATCCTTGCTTGGAAAATGGCTGTGTGATTATTTTTGTCTATGTACTCTCCTAACATAACCTAATGTTTTGCTTTCGCTATAAAGCCTTTTTGAAATCGGACAATGTGGTTACATCAAGGAGAAGTGTATCTTTAAAATGGTGTAAAATAGTTGTATGTTTGAGAAAGTTGAATTATGACATTTTGTTGTTTTTGAATTTGCCGCCCTGATATTTCACTGGCTGTGTCCCGCAGGTGGGAAGCAAGCGTCCCACGTAGCCCATAGAAGTTAACAAACTATAGTTTGGTTAGGACATCTACTTTGTGAATGACACAAGTAATTTTTCCAACAATTGTTTACTGACAGATTATTTCACTTATAATTCAATGTATCACAATTCCAGTGGGTCAGAAGTTTACATACACTAAGTTGACTGTGCCTTTGAACAGCTTGGAAAATTCAAGAAAATTAAGTCATGGCTTTAGAAGCTTCTAATAGGCTAATTGACATAATTTGAGTCAAATTGATGTATTTCAAGGCTCAGTGCCTCTTTGCTTGACATCATGGGAAAATCAAAAGAAATCAGCCATTTTAGACCTCCACAAGTCCAGGTTCATCCTTGGGAGCAATTTCCAAGTGCCTGAAGGTACCACGTTCATTGGTAAAAACAATAGTACGCAACTATAAACACCATGGGACAATGCAGCTGTCATACCGCTCAGGAAGGAGACGTTCTGTCTCCTAGAGATGAACGTACTTTGGTGCGAAAAGTGCAACTTAATCCCAGAACAACAGCAAAGGACCTTGTGAAGATGCTGGAGGAAAAAAAGGTACAAAAGTATCTATATCCACAGTAAAATGAGTCCTATATCAACATAACCTGAAAGGCTGCTCAGCAAGGAAGAAGCCACTGCTCCAAAACCGCCATAAAAAAGCCAGAATACGGTTCGCACCCGCACAATGGGACCAAGATCGTACTTTTTGTAGAAATGCCCTCTGGTCTGATGAAACACAAATAGAACTGTTTGGCCATAATGACCATCGTTATGTTTGGAGGACAAAGGGGGAGGCTTGCAAGCCAAAGACCTCCATGCCAACCGTGAAGCACGGGGTGGCAGCATCATGTTGTGGGGGTGCTTTGCTGCAGGAGGGACTGGTACACTTCACAAAATAGATGGCATCATGTAGCAGGAAAATTATGTGGATATATTGAAGCAACATCTCAAGACATCAGTCAAGAAGTTAAAGCTTGGTCACAAATGGGTCTTCCAAATGGACAAGGACCCCAAGCATACTTCCAAATTAGTGGCAAAATGGTTTAAGGCAACAAAGTCAAGGTATTGGAATGGCCATCACAAAGCCCTGACCTCAATCCCATAGAAAATGTGTTGGCAGAACTGATAAAGTGTGTGCGAGCAAGGAGGCCTACAAACCTGACTCAGTTACAACAGCTCTGTCAGGAGGAATGGGCCAAAACTCAGCCAACTTATTGTGGGAAGCTTGTGGAAGGATACCCGAAATGTTTGACCCAAGTGAAACAATTTAAAGGCAATGCTACCAAATACTAATTGAGTGTATGTAAACTTCGGACCCACTGGGAATGTGATGAAAGAAATAAAAGCTGAAATAAATCCTTCTCTCAACTGTCATTCTGACATTTCACATTCTTAAAATAAATTGGTGATCCTAACTGACCTAAGACTGGGAATTTTTACTAGGATTAAATGTCAGGAATTGTGAAAAACTGAGTTTAAATGTATTTGGCTAAGGTGTATGTAAACTTCGACATTAACTGTACCTATTTGTTTCAAGCAGACCACCATAGTCCCTGTGCCCAAGGAAGCGAAGGAAACCTGCCTAAATGATTACCGCCCCGTGGCATTCACGTCGGTAGCCATGAAGTGCTTTGAAATGCTGGTCATGGCTCAGATCAACAGCATCCTCCCGGACACCCTAGACCAACTCCAATTCGCATACCGCTCCAACAGATCCACAGACAATGCAATCTCAATCGAACTCCACACTGCCCTTTCTCACCTGGACAAAAGGAACTCCAATGTGAGAATGTTGTTCATTGACTACAGCTCAGCGTTCAACACCATAGTGTCCACATAGCTCATCACTAAGCTGAGGACTCTGGGACTAAACACCTCCCTCTGTAACTGGATCCTGGACTTCCTGAAGGGCTGCCCCCAGGTGGTAAGAGTAGGTAACAATACATCTGCCAAGCTGATCCTCAACACAGTGGCCCCTCAGGGGGTGTGTACTTAGTCCCCTCCTGTATTCCCTGTTCACCCACAACTGCGTGGCCAAACACAACTCCAGCACCATCATTAAGTTTGCTGACGACCCAACAGTGGTAGGCCTGATCACCAACAACGATGAGACAACCTATAGGGAGGAGGTCAGAGTACTGGCAGTGTGGTGCCAGGACAACAACCTCTCCCTCAATGTGAGCAAGTGCAAGCAATTTAAGTGTAGGAAAGGATGAAACCATGTCTGTGCCACCAATAAGTACCAATCTATATGAATAAGTACCAGCCACCAATCTGTCGTTCTGCCCCTGAACAAGGCAGGTAAGCCACTGTTCCTAGGCCGTCATTGAAGATAAGAATTTGTTCTTAACTGACTTGCCTAGTTAAATAAAGGTTAAAAAATAATAATAATAATACATAAAAAATACAGATAGTAGTATAAATGCCTTCGCAAAGTCAACGCAGCCGGACAACTTTCTCGTAGCTTCTGGAGGGAAATGCTGTAGGAATGCTCAACTGGTGTCGCTCATTCAGCCGACAGAAACTTTCAACCGGTTCTCCCCATTAAGCAACGGGTTGGAGTCGGAGGCCGAGCCTTCTCTGGCCTCTCCTCCTCCCGTTACGGGGTCTGAGATGTGGAAGACTCCCACCATTAGCTCTGACAAATTGAAAACCCTAGTCATTGGTGACTCCATTATCCGTAGTATTAGACTTAAAACGAATCATCCAGCGATCATACACTATGTACCAGGAGGCAGGGCTACCGACATTAAGGCTAATGTGAAGATGGTGCTGGCTAAAACTGGCGAGTGTAGAGAGTATAGGGATATTGTTATCCACATCGGCACCAACGATGTTAGGATGAAACAGTCAGAGGTCACCAAGCCCAACATAGCTTCAGTGTGTAAATCAGCAAGAAAGATGTGTCGGCATCGAATAATTGACTCTGGCCCCCTCCCAGTTAGGGGGAGTGATGAGCTCTACAGCAGTCTCACAACTCAATCGCTGGTTGAAAACTGTTTTCTGTTCTTCCCAAAAGATAGAATTTGTAGACAATTGGCCCTCCTTCTGGGACTCACCCACAAACAGGACCAAGCCTGGCCTGCTGAGGAGTGACGGACTCCATCCTAGCTGGAGGGGTGCTCTCATGAACATAGACAGGGCTCTAACTCCCCTAGCTCCACAATGAGATAGGGTGCAGGCCAGGCAGCAGGCTGTTAGCCAGCCTGCCAGCTTAGTGGAGTCTGCCACTAGCACAGTCAGTGTAGTCAGCTCAGCTATCCGTGTTGAGACCGTGTCTGTGCCTCGATCTAGGTTGGGCAAAACTAAACAAGGTGGTGTTCGCCTTAGAAATCTCACTGGAATAAAGACCTCCTCCATTCCTGTCATTATTGAAAGAGATTTTGATATCTCACATCTCAAAATAGGACTACTTAATGTTAGATCCCTCACTTCCAACGCAGTTATAGTCAATGAACTAATCACTGATCATAATCTTGATGTGACTGGCCTGACTGAAACATGGCTTAAGCCTGATGAATTGACTGTGTTAAATGAGGCCTCACCTCCTGGTTACACTAGTGACCATATCCCCCACGCATCACGCAAAGGCGGAGGTGTTGCTGACATTTACGATAGGAAATTTCAATTAAAAAAATAAAAAAACGATTGTGTTTTCATCTTTTGAGATTCTAGTCATCTAATCTACGCATCCTACTCAATCACTTTTTATAGCTACTGTTTACAGGCCTCCTTGGCCGTATACAGCATTCCTCACTGAGTTCCCTTAATTGCTATCGGATCTTGTAGTCATGGCAGATAATATTCAAATTTTTGGTGATTTTAATATTCACATGGAAAAGTCCTTAGACCCACTCATAAAGGCTTTCGGAGACATCATAGACTCAGTGGGTTTTGTCCAATATGTCTCTGGACCTACTCACTGCCATAGTCATACTCTGGACCTAGTTTTGTCCCGTGGAATAAATGTTATGGATTTTAATGTTTTTCCTCATAATCCTGGACTATCGGCCCACCATTTTATTATGTGCAATCGCAACAAATAATCTGCTCAGACCCCAACCAAGGATCATCAAAAGCCATGCTATAAATTCTCGGACAACCCAAGAATTCCTAGATGCCCTTCCAGACTCCCTCCACCTACCCAAGGACGTCAGAGTACAAAACTACTTTAACCACCTAACTGAGGAACTCAATTTAACCTTGCATAGTACCATAGATCCAGTCGCACCCCTAAAAACAAGAAACATTTGTCATAAGAAACTAGCTCCCTGGTATACAGAAAATACCCGAGCCCTGAAGCAAGTTCCAGAAAATTGGAACGGAAATGGCGCTCCACCAATCTGGAAGTCTTCGAACTAGCTTGGAAAGACAGTAACATGAGGTATCGAAGAGCCCTAACTGCTGCTCGATCATCCCATTTTCCAACTTAATTGAGGAAAATAAGAACAATCCAAAATGTATTTTTGATACTGTCGCAAAGCTAACTAAAAAATAACGTTCCCCAAGAGAGGATGGCTTTCACTTCAGCAGTGATAAATTCATGAACTTCTTTGAAGAAAAGATCATGATCATTAGAAAGTAAATTACGTACTCCTCTTTAAATCTGTGTATTTCTCCAAAGCTCAGTTGTCCTGAGTCTGCACAACGCCAGGACCTAGGATCAAGGGAGACACTCAAGTTTTTAATACTATATCTCTTGACACATTGATTAAATTAGTCATGACCTCTAAACCTTCAAGCTGCATACTGGACCCTATTCCAACGAAACTACTGAAAGAGCTGCTTCCTGTGCTTGGCCCTCCTATGTTGAACATAATAAACGGCTCCCTATCCACTGGATGTGTACTATACTCACTAAAAGTGGCAGTAATAAAGCCTCTCTTGAAAAAGCCAAACCTTGACCCAGAAAATATAAAAAACTATCGGACTATATCGAGTCTCCCATTCCTCTCAAACTTTTGGAAAAATCTGTTGTGTAGCAACTCACTGCGCTTCAGTCTGGTTTTTAACCACATCATAGCACTGATATTGACCTTTTGAAGGTGGTAAATTACCTTTTAATGGCGTCAGACCGAGGCTCTGCATCTGTCCTCGTGCTCCTAGACCTTAGTGCTGCTTTTGATACCATCGATCACCACATTCTTTTGGAGAGATTGGAAACCCAAATTGGTCTACATGGACAAGTTCATGGACAAGTTTAGATCTTATCTGTCAGAAAGATATCAGTTTGCCTCTGTAGATGGTTTGTCCTCTGGCAAATCAACTGTACATTTTGGTGTTCCTCAAGGCTCCGTTTTAGGACCACTATTGTTTTCACTATATATTTTACCTCTTGGTGATGTCATTCGGAAACACAATGTCAACTTTCACTGCTATGCGGACGACACACAGCTGTACATTTTGATTGAACATGGTGAATCCCCAAAATTGCCCTCCCTGGAAGCCTGTGTTTCAGACATAAGGAAGTGGATGGCAGCAAATGTTCTACTTTTAAACTAGGACAAAACAGAGATTCTAGGTCCCAAGAAACAAGGCGATCTTCTGTTGAATCTGATAATTAACCTTGATGGTTGTACAGTTGTCTCAAAAAAAACTGTGAAGGACCTCGGTGTTACTCTGGATCCTGATCTCTCTTTTGATGAACATATCAAGACTGTGTCAAGGACAGCTTTTTTCCATCTATATAACATTGCAAAAATCAGAACATTTCTATCCAAAAATGACACAGAAAAATGTATCCATGCTTTTGTCACTTCTAGATTAAACTACTGCAAAGCTCTACTTTCCGGCTATCCAGATAAAGCAATAAATAAACCTCAGTTAGTTTTAAATACGGCTGCTAGAATCTTGACTAGAACCAAAACATTTGATCACAATACTCCCATGCTAGCCTCTCTACGCTGGCTTCCTGTTAAGGCTGGGACTGATTTCAAGGTTTTACTGCTAACCGACAAAGCATTACATAGGCTTGCTCCTACCTATCTTTCCGATTTGGACCTGCCGTACAATCCTCCACGTACAATGTGGTCACAAGACACAGGCCTCCTTACTGTCCCTAGAATTTCTAAGCAAACAGCTGGAGGCAGGGCTTTCTCCTATAGAGCTCAATTTTTATGGAATGGTCTGCCTATCCATGTGAGAGATGCAGACTCAGTCTCAACCTTTAAGTCTTTATTGAAGACTCATCTCTTCAGTAGGTCCTATGATTGAGTGTAGTCTGGCCCAGGAGTGTGAAGGTGAACGGAAAGGCACTGGAACAACAAACCGCCCTTGCTGTCTCTGCCTGGCCGGTTCCCCTCTCTCCACTGGGGTTCTTTGCCTTAAACCCTATTACAGGGGCTGAGTCACTGGCTTACTGGTGCTCTTCCATAACGTCCGTAGGAGGGGTGCGTCACTTGATGGGTTGAGTCACTGACGTGGTCTTCTTGTCCGGGTTGCTACCTTGTCCCAGACCTGCTGTTTTCAACTCTCTAGAGACATCAGGTGCGGTAGAGATACTCTGAATGATCGGCTATGAAAAGCCAACTGACATTTACTCCTGAAGTGCTGACCTGTTGCACCCTCTACAACCACTGTGATTATTATTATCTGACCCTGCTGGTCATCTATGAACATTTTAACATCTTGGCCATGTTCTGTTATCATCTCCACCCGGCACAGCCAGAAGAGGACTGGCCACCCCTCATAGCCTGGTTCCTCCCTAGGTGTCTTCCTAGGTTTCGTCCTTTCTAGGGAGTTTTTCCTAGCCACCGTGCTTCTACACCTGCATTGCTTGCTGTTTGGGGTTTTAGGCTGGATCTGTACAGCACTTTGTGACATCAGCTGATGTAAGAAGGGCTTCATAAATAAATTTGATTGATTTGACTAAACATCGACGGGGCTGTAGTGGAGCAGGTCGAGAGTTTCAAGTTCCTTGCTGTCCATATCACCAACAAACTATCCAAACATACCAAGACAGTCGTGAAGAGGTCATGACAAAACCTTTTCCCCCTCAGGAGACTGAAATTATTTGCCATTTGTCCCCAGATCCTCAAAACGTTCTACAGCAGCACCATCGAGAGCATTCTGACCAGTTGCATCACCGCCTGGTATGGCAACTGCTCGGCATCTGATCATAAGGCGCTACAGAGGGTAGTGCAAACGGCCCAGTACATCACTTGGGCCAAGCTACCTACCGTCCATGACCTACATAATAAGCGGTGTCAGAGGAAAGCCCATAAAATTGTCAGAGACTCCCGTCACCCAAGTTATAAACTGTTTTCTCTGCTACTGCACGGCAATCGGTACCGGAGCGCCAAGTCTAGGACCAAAAGGCTCCTCAACAACTTCTACCCCCAAGCCATAAGACTTCTGAACAATTAATAAAATCGCAATCGGACAATTGCACATTGACCCCCCCCCCTTTTGTACACTGCTGCAACTCACTGTTTGTTTGTTACCTATGAATAGTCACTTCACCCCTACCTACATGTACAGATTACCTCAACTAGCCTGTACCCCCGCACACTGACTCGGTACCAGTGCCCCCTGTATATAGCCTTGTTATTGTTATTCTTATTGTGTTACTTTTTCTTATTACTTTTTATTTTAGTCTACTTGGTAAATATGTTCTTCTTCTTGAACTGCGCTGTTGGTTAAGGGCTTGTAAGTAAGCATTTCACGATAAAGCCTACACTTGTTGTATTCAGCGCATGTGACAAATAAAATTTGATTTGATTTGATTTCCTGGTTAATAAAAAGCTATAATTAGAGTGTTTCAATAGTGTTCCAATAATGTTTCAATAATGGCCCAGAGTGTTTCAATAATGAGCTATAGCATGTCACGGTAAAGCCTACACTTGTTGCATTCGGCGCATGTGACAAATACATTTCGATTTGATTTGATCTGATTTGATTTACTGGTCAATTAAAAGCTATAACTAGGGCCCAGAGTGTTTCCTGGTCAATAATAATCTATAACAATGGCCCAGAATGTTTCCTGGTCTATAATAAACTATAACTATGGCCCAGAGTTTTCCTGGTCTATAAAAGCTATAACTAGGGCCCAGGGTGTTTCAATAATGAGCTAAAGCTAGGACCCAGAGTGTTTCCTGGTCAATAATAAGCTATAACTAGGGCCCAGAGTGTTTCCTGGTCAATAATAAGCTATAACTAGGGCCCAGAGTGTTTCCTGGTCAATAATAAGATATATCTAGGGCCCAGAGTGTTTCAATAATAAGCTTTAACTAGCACCAAGAGTGTTTCAATAATTAGCTTCAACTAGGGTCCAGAGTGTTTCCTGGTCTATAATAACCTATAACTAGGGCTCAGAGTCTTTCAATTATAATCTATAGCTAGGGCCCAGAGTTCGTCCTGGTCTATAATAAGTTACAGTATAACTAGATCCCAGAGCGTTTCAATAATAAGCTTTAACTACGTCCAAGAGTGTTTCCTGGTCTATGATAAGCTATAACTAGGGACACGATTGTTTTCTGGTCAATAATAAACTATAACTAGGGCTCAGAGTGTTTGAATAATAATCTATAACTAGGGCCCAGAGTGTTTCAATAATAAGCTATAGCTAGGAACCAGAGTGCTTCCGGGTCTATGAAAAGCTGTAACTAGAGCCCAGAGTGTTTCCTGGTCAATATTAAGCTACTACGGTCCAGAATGTTTCAATAATAATCTATTGTTAGTACCCAGAGAGTTTTTACTGGTCTATAATAAGCTATATCTAGGGCCCAGAGTGTTTCCTGGTTAGGACAAAACTCATGGTCCTAAACTATAGGGCCCAGAGTTTCTGGGTGTATCAAGTCCCTAACTATAATCAACGCCACTCCTTCCTAAGGAGGGAGGTGTCTAAATAGGATGGGGAAATGGCAGGGGGTTGATAGCTGCCTCCATGTCTGAAATAAAGAAGGTAATGATAAGGAAATAGATACATGGAGCCACTCCAGCTCAGCCAATTAGCTTACAGATAGAGCTGTATTAGCCAATGAAAACATAACTCTCCAGGTGACTTAAATGAATGAGTTTCAGTGCCAAGTAGTGAGTAAATTCTGCAGTGAAAGTGTTTTTCCCCTTCCTATCTCTTTCTATGTTACTTATAGGGATGCATTATAGGGATGAATCATAATCTGTGAATAGAGGATGTGTATATTGGGGTAATTGTGTATATTGGTAATGTGCCATTTGCCCTTGAGGGATGGTTATAAAACTAGTTTCTAGTTTCTGAAGTTGGGAAGTGAATCAGTCAGTTGCATTCATATTCAGAAACCTCGGTCTACTCTGTTTTGTTTGTATCGGGGGACTTGATACTGTGTGATATGTGTCAGGGCCAGTAAATGAATGGATTGTCATGGTAATCAAACATGACTCCTCAAATACATCCCAAATGCCTTTCTATTCCTTATATAGTGCAATAGTTTTTACCAGAGCCCCTATGGGCCCTGATCGAAAGTAGTGCACTAAATAGGGAATAGGGTTCCATTTGGGACACATCCCTCATTTCAGTTCCACTCAGCCTGCTCCAGGGAGAGAGAGAAGCCATCCCAGCATCCTCTCTTATTTACATATTTTTTAGATGGATCACTGACACACACCATACCTGTATAACAACTGAGAGAATTCTTAAAATGGATGCTGTACACGCCAGGGCTTGGGTTGGATGTTAACAAAATAATGGAGGTTACTATACTGTAGGTCTAGTTTTAAAGGCACTTTTAAAGGGGAAAAGCTCCATAGGGGGTGTCATGTTTTATGTGTGAGGATAAGAAATGGATGTGAAATGGAGGGATATTCTCCTTTTTTGTTCTTCTGAGATTATAGAAGTATATAAAGCAGGAAGACACATTGATGTACAGTATGCCCCAGAAATTGAGAATCGCTGACAACTTTCAACAATTTCCTACTACTCCTTCGACAGGTCACTGACCTTATTAAATCTAAACAACTTAAGTTTTCCGTTGCATATATCGGTATATTAGGGGATTGTTCCTGCATTATCGTTGTGTATGCAGGCCCTGTGAAATAATTGATGCTTGCAGTAAACACATATAGAATACCACCACTACCATCAATGTTGTCTATCTCAGGATCCCTCTTGGATGCAGACATCAGAACGAAGCCACGGGGCAAAACCCATTAACCTTGTCATTACCCTCTCCTCCTCCCTGAGAGAGAGACAGAGACGGGGGAGAAAGAGAGAGATACGCTCTTCTCTCACAGAACAGAAGAGAGAACACATCATCATTCCATCTGTGGATCGGGGGGCCTTCAGGCCAGAGTAGCCTGAGGGAATGAGAGAGGCAAAGGACGAGAGAGGAGAAGAGATTGAGTACAGAGGAGAGCGAGTAGAAAGAATGAGAAATGTGAAAGGGAGAGATGGGAGCAGAAGTGGTGCAGTAATGATGACCATAACTTCACTATGGTTTTCCATTGTAGATTTCAGTAGTTCCCTTTGAATGGTTACTGCCAATTCCACGGTAACGAAATTGCGCTGAGACTTTGATTTTTCACTTAAAAAGTATACCAAGCAAAAACCATTGATTTCAAAGTTTAAGAAATGATACAATATGCACAAGGACTACTTTTAACAATTTACACAGAAAGTTTTACAAAAACACATTTACTGGAAGAACTGTGCTGATACAGAGTTCTGTAAAATCTCCCTCGGTTTGTTATGTGACCACGTGTTAAATATCTGCTCTGAATGAAGATTGAAACATGTCTGCAAAAAGATTGGGGTGTCAGATGTGACATGAAAACTTGAGTTTGAAAAAATCTATTTTGGTTATTGAAGCACAATAAGTGAAGTGGATTTACACCCGGTTACAGAATTGCGGTAACGGAATATTATCATTGGTCCATGATCTGCACAACTCAGAAATGCATCATGATGGATATGAATATCACAGTCTTCATGGTGAAGTATCCTAAATAGGTTCACACAGGTAGAAATATGCAATATCCTACTTTGCATATTTGGGCATTATTCTACATACTGGCAATTATTTTAATGAGATCCACCACCAAAAAAGACCTAATTTGGTTGGTCCGAACCGGACCAAATCTGAAGCAATCACAGTCTATGTTTTCCAAGTTTGGACATCAAAGTACAGCACAGTAGAGCTCAGTAGAGTAGAGTACAGCACAGCACAGTAGAGTAGAGTTCAGTTAAGTATATTACAGTATAGTTTAGTACAATTAAAGTAAAGTACATTATAGTGTACTCAACTCTAGTGTGCTCTACTGTGTACTGAATTAAACTCTACTCCACTCTATTCTATTCTATTGTGCAGTACACTACAGGACTGTACTGTACTGAACTATACCACCTTTATTTACTGTACTGTACTCTACTGTGCTGTACTGTACTATACTGTACTGAATTATACTCCACTTTTCTTTACTGTACTCTACTCTACTGTACTGTGCTGTACTATACTCTACTGTATTGTACTGAAATATGCTCCACTTTTCTTTACAGTACTGTACTGTAGCGTACTGCAGTGTTTTCTACAAGTACATAGAGTAGCCAGCCAAATAAAAGTCGTCAGCCAGGCACCCCCAGGCCAGGGTTAAACTTTTTTTTACCAAAGGAGCTCTATTTTTGTGGCCTTTAGTACATTCTAACGCCTTGATTCCATCTGAAATAGCGAAATGACTGAGTACTTTATCGAGTTTCCCTCCCAGGTTGGAAAAATGCGTTGTTGTATTGTGTAGTAAGACATGTGTACAATTTAAATTACAGAAAATATATTAATTCAGTGTATTGTTAGTTATTTTGGATATTGTCTAGGTCTAGGCCTATGTGATCAGGACTATTTTCTAAGAGAGCATTATACCTTTAACCTGTCTTCTCTTGAGATTCAATTCTTATTTACTGTTTTAGTGCAAGATATGAATTGCCAAAATTATGTTTGAAGTAAATAGCCCAATGAAGTAAACATTCCACATTATCTTGAAAAAAATTATTTTGTTTTTCCAGGTTTAATTTTTTCAGTTTTTCACACTTTTTTTTAATAGAAAAACAATCAAATGTGATATTCTAAGTTCACAACAATGCTTAAAGGAAAACTCCACCCAAAAACGACATATTTGTTTTTATTTCATTAGTCCATTATTGATATAGTGCCAAAATCTTTTGCATGTCAGCAATCTAGTTTTCAAGAAATATAACTTTTAATATACAGAAATAAAGCCTTTATGATGCATTTTGTCTTTAGGTACTGTAACAATGTACGCTGAGAGTCGGGAAGCAAGTTCAGGGAGTGAGTGTTTTAGTAAATAAACACAACATAATACAAAATAAGAAACACGAACAACGCACAGACATGACACAGGAACAGAAACAATAACGCTTGGGGAAGGAACCAAAGGGAGTGACATATATAGGGAAGGTAATCAGGGAGGTGATGGAGTCCAGGTGAGTCTGGTGACGCGCAGGTGCTCGTAACGATGGTGACAGGTGTGTGCCATAACGAGCAGTCTGGTGACCTAGAGGCCGGAGAGGGAGCACACGTGACAGTACCCCGTCCCCAACCCGCGGCTCCAGCCGCAGAACACCAACCAAAATGATGAACCCGGGGATCAGGAGTGGACCGGGCACCTCTGCTGAGGGGCGGGAAACCTGTCAGTCTGGCTGAGACGTGGGAGCATGGCGACCTAGAGCGCCGGAGAGAGAGCATACGTGACGGTACCTCCTCCCCGGTGCGTTCGGCTCCAGCAGCAGGACGCCAACCAAAGGGATGAACCCGGGGATCAGGAGCGAACCGGTCTCCCCTGCTGATGCGCGGGAACCTGTCGCCAGCTGGGGCGCGGGAACCTGACAGACCGGCTGAGGCAGGGGAGCATGGCGATCCGGCTGAGTCAAGGTAGCCTGACGAGCCGGTGGAAGCAAAGGAGCCTGGCGATCCGGCGAAGGCATGTAAGCCCGACGAGCCGGCTGAGGCAGGGGAGCTTGGCGATCCGACGGAGGCAGGGGAGCCTGGTGCTCTGTCTGAGGCTTGAGAGCCTGTAGCAGTTCCCGGACCCGACGTCATTCCCACCGAGCGTGCATAACTATTCACACCCCCAAAAGTCAATACTTTGTAGAGCCACCTTTTGCAGCAATTACAGCTGCAAGTCTCTTGGGGTATGTCTCTATAAGCTTGGCACATCTATCTACTGGGATTTTTGCCCATTCTTCAAGGCAAAACTGCTCCAGCTCCTTCAAGTTGGATGGGTTCCGCTGATGTACAGCAATCTTTAAGTCATACCACAGATTCTCAATTGGATTGAGGTCTGGACTTTGACTAGGCTATTCCAAAACATTTAAATGTTTCCCCTTAAACCAGTCGAGTGTTGCTTTAGTAGTATGCTTAGGGGCATTGTCCTGCTGGAACCTCCATCCCAGTCTCAAATCTCTGGAAAACTGAAACAGTGTCACGTCCTGACCAGCAGATGGAGCTATTGTTTTAGTTTTGGGGTCAGGACGTGGCAGTTTTGTGTATGGGAATGTTTGTATTGTTAATTGGGACTTCCAATTGAAGGCAGGTGTGTTGAGTTGCCTTTGATTGGAAGTCCTATATAGGTGTGTGTGTTTTTCTTTGGAGTTGTGGGTGGTTGTTTTGCACTGCGTTTGATTAGCCTGCAAACTGTTGCTGTCGTGTTATTTGTTTTGTCAGTGGATACTTTACTACTTTTTTTTTAATTAAATATGAGTATTCACATACCTGCTGCGCCTTGGTCTTCTCTCCATGACAACATATGTTACAGAACCACCCAACAAAGGACCAAGCAGCAGAAGAGGAGGAAGCCACGGGAGAAAAAAATGGAGGAATGGACCTGGCAGGACGAAAGACAATTCTGGGAGGACAAGTTAAGGGAGCTAAGGGAACCCGAGAGGCAGCCCCAAGATTTTTTTTGGGGGGGGCACACGGGTAGCTTGGCCAGGCCAGGGAAGAGCCGTAAGCCAGCTACCCGTGACTACAGGGAGGTGCGTATGAGGTGGAGGGCGCCATGTTACGCTGAGGTACGCACCATCTCGCCTATATGGACGCACAGCCCAGTCCGCCCGGTACCAGCCCCACGCATCAGGAGTCTAGTGCGTCAGCCCAGCCTCGCCAGGCGTAAGACGCCAGAGCTGCCCGCCAGTCAACAGTCACCAGAGCTGCCCGCCAGTCAACAGTCACCAGAGCTGCCCGCCAGTCAACAGTCGCCAGAGCTGCCCGCCAGTCAACAGTCACCAGAGCTGCCCGCCAGTCAACAGTCACCAGAGCTGCCCGCCAGTCAACAGTCACCAGAGCTGCCCGCCAGTCAACAGTCGCCAGAGCTGCCCGTCAGTCGTACGTCGCCAGAGCTGCCCGCCAGTCGTATGTCACCAGAGCTGCCCGCCAGTCAGGAGTCACCAGAGCCGCCCGCTAGTCAGGAGCCGCCAGAGCCGCCCGCTAGTCAGGAGCCGCCAGAGCCGCCCGCTAGTCAGGAGCCGCCAGAGCCGCCCGCTAGTCAGGAGCCGCCAGAGCCGCCCGCTAGTCAGGAGCCGCCAGAGCCGCCCGCTAGTCAGGAGCCGCCAGAGCCGCCCGCTAGTCAGAAGCTGCCAGAGTGGCCCGACTGCCCGGTTCTGCCAGAGTGGCCCGACTTCCCGGTTCTGCCAGAGTGGCCCGACTGCCCTGTTCTGCCAGAGTGGCCCGACTGCCCGGTTCTGCCAGAGTGGCCCGACTGCCCGGTTCTGCCAGAGTGGCCAGACTGCCCGGTTCTGCCAGAGTGGCCAGACTGCCCGGTTCTGCCAGAGTGGCCCGACTGCCCGGTTCTGCCAGAGTGGCCCGACTGCCCGGTTCTGCCAGAGGTGCCCGCCTGCCCGGATCTGCCAGGGTGCCCTGCCTGTCAGGATCTGCCAGTGTGGCCCTCCTGTCCTCCGGTCCAGCCCGAGTGGCCCTCCTGTCCTCCGGCCCAGCCCGAGTGGCCCTCCTGCCCTCCGGCCCAGCCCGAGTGGCCCGACTGCCCTCCGGCCCAGCCCGAGTGGCCCTCCTGCCCTCCGGCCCAGCCCTAGTGGCCCTCCTGCCCAGCCCGAGTGGCCCTCCTGCCCAGCCCGAGTGGCCCTCCTGCCCTCCGGTCCAGCCCGAGTGGCCCTCCTGCCCTCCGGCCCAGCCCGAGTGGCCCTCCTGTCCTCCGGCCCAGCCCGAGTGGCCCGCATGTCTTCCGACCCAGCCCGAGTGGTCCGTCTGCCAGGGTCAGCCCGAGTGGCCCGTCTGCCCGGCGCAGCTGTCGACACTACCAAAGTGGGCGACGCCGAAGGTGGAGCGAGGTCCACGTCCTGCACCTGAGCCACCTCCAGGATAGGTGGGTTGGGGAGGGAGGGTGTAGCACAGTGCCGTCGGTGACGGCAGCCACCCTCCCTTCCCTCCCTTATTGTTTAGGGGTTATTGTTTATGGGGTTTTTGTTGGTGTTTTCTGTTGGTATGTGCATTCCGGGGTCTGCACCTTGAGGGGGGGTACTGTCACGTCCTGACCAGCAGATGGAGCTATTGTTTTAGTTTTGGGGTCAGGACGTGGCAGTTTTGTGCATGGGAATGTTTGTATTGTTGATTGGGACTTCCAATTGAAGGCAGGTGTGTTGAGTTTCCTTTGATTGGAAGTCCTATATAGGTGTGTGTGTTTTTCTTTGGGGTTGTGGGTGGTTGTCTTGCACTACGTTTGATTAGCCTGCAAACTGTTGCTGTCGTGTTTTTTGTTTTGTCAGTGGATACTTTACTACTTTTTTTAAATTAAATTTGAGTATTCACATACCTGCTGCGCCTTGGTCTTCTCTCCATGACAACATACGTTACAAACAGGTTTCCCTCAAGAATTTCCCTGTATTTAGCGCCATCCATCAATCCTTCAATTCTAACCAGTTTCCCAGTCCCTGCCAATGAAAAACATCCCCACAGCATGATGCTGCCACCACCATGCTTCACTGTGGGGATGGTGTTCTCGGGGTGATGAGAGGTGTTGGGTTTGCGACAGACATAGTGTTTTCCTAGATGGCCGAAAAGCTACATTTTAGTCTCATCTAATCAGAGTACCTTCTTCCATGTGTTTGGGGAGTCTCCCACATGCGTTTTTGCGAACACGAAACGTGTTTGCTTATTTTTCTCTTTGCAGCTCCTTCAGGGTTAGCTTTGGTCTCTTTGTTGCCTCTCTGATTAATGCCCTCCTTGCCTGGTCCGTGAGTTTTGGTGGGCGGCCCTCTCTTGGCAGGTTTGTTGTGGTGCCATATTCTTTCCATTTTTTAATAATGGATTTCATGGTGCTCTGTGGGATGTTCAAAGTTTTGGATATTTTTATAACCCAACCCTGATCTGTACTTCTCCACAACTTTATCCCTGACCTGTTTGAAGAACTCTTTGGTCTTCAGGGTGCCTCTTGCTTGGTGGTGGCCCTTGCTTAGTGGTGTTGCAGACTCTGGGGCCTTTCAGAACAGGTGTATATATACTGAGATCATGTGACAGATCATGTGACACTTAGATTGCACACAGGTGGACTTTATTTAACTAATTATGTGACTTCTGAAGGTAATTGGTTGCACCATATCTTATTTAGGGGCTTCATAGCAAAGGGGGTGAATACATATGCACGGACCACTTTTCCGTAATTTTTTTCATTTCACTTCACCAATTTGGACTATTTTGTGTTTGTCCATTACATGAAATCCAAATAAAAATCCATTTAAATTACAGGTTGTAATGCAACAACATAGGAAAAACGCCAAGGGGGATGAATATTTTTGCAAGGCACTGTATCCCAGCAGGGGAAAATCTGATGTTTTTAGATAGAATTCAAGCTATATTAGATCAAATCCAGACAGGAACTATGATTTTAGCATGCAACCTAAATCATACATTCAATAAGATTGATAGACAATAGCAATAAAAAAGGCAAATTCAAAGAACCTTGAAAGATGATGAAATTTGAAATATCTACAAATAATTCCCAACTACAAAAGACTTAATTTGTTTCTTAAAGTAAGAAAAGCTATTCAAGAATTGACTACATTTTTATTTTAATGCTCTCAACAATTCATTGCGTTCAAAAATCCATGACATAGTGATGTTGGATCATTCTATGGTATCATGCTTAATTACGCCAATAGAAAATACACTTAGCGACAGAATATGGAGAATGAACTGAGTGCATCTTCAGGACCCAACATTTATTAAATGCTTCAAAAAATACACTCTACCATTACAGATGTAGACATAGAGGACAGAGAAAAGCCGTCCCCAGATATCATTTGAGATGCTTTTAAGGCTTATGTTAGGGGGATGATAATCTCATACTCTGCAAAAATGTTATCTGAGTTAGAAATTATAACTCAATAAAAATAAATCCCTATTTTAGAAAAAGTCCATAAAAAAAATCTTTACAAGGTAAAGAAGAAAATAAAATGATTGACCAGGAACATTATATTTTCCTTTTGAACAGAGTCAACAACTTTAGGTTAAACTCAAATTAAGCATTCTACTTAACGGCAAATAAATATGGTAAACATCTCGCAGCACTCACAAAAGGAATACACGACAAACCAGTTCTAATTTTAGAAGATAAAGATACAAATACACAAATGACAATTTTAAAGACTTCTATGAAATCAAAATTAAATCAGAATTAAACAAAAATTGGACTGATCCTATAGCCTTGTTAGCCTCAACAACCCTGAGGCAATTATCAGCAGACAAAAAAGAATGACTAAAAACAGAAATATGAGATACTGTTAAAACATTTGTGCAGAGAAAAGCAACAGTAATGGACAGCTTTCCCATATAATTATATTTAACATTTTATGCATATCAATCAAACAGGGTTCACTAAAAATAGACACAAATATAAGAACATTTTCACTAAAAAATAAGATATAGATTTATCAATAATGGTTGTTGATCTCGAAAAGCCTTTTGATCGCCTTAAATGGCCTTTTCTATTCAAAACTGGAAGCTTTCAAATTTCCATCTGAAATAATACATTTAATACAAATATTATAGAAATGTCATGAAGCAAAAATATACACACATAATACATTATCTGAGGAAATTGCTTTAGAAAGAGGCACAAGTCTGGGATTAAAGCTATGATCCCTTATTGAAGGGGAGGAGACAAGTTAAAGAAGGATATTTAAGCCTTCAGACAATGGAGACATGGATTGTGTATCTGTGCCATTCAGGGGGTGAATGGGCAAGACAAAAGATTTACGTGCCTTTGAACGGTGTATTGTAGTAGGAGCCAGGCACACCAGTTTGTGTCAAGAACTGCAACACTGCTGGGTTTTTCACACTCAACAGTTTCCCGTGTGTCTCAAGAATGGTCCACCACCCAAAAGACATCCAGCCGACTTGACACAACCAGCATCCCTGTGGAACGGGGATAATAAGAAAGCAGATCCAATTAAATGGAACGATCTTCCCATAATTTTTACAGGTAGAATAAACCTCTTCAGAATGGCATGGCTCCCAAAGTTTTCATATTTCGTCTCGGTAATACCAATTACCCCACCGAAGACATTAAAAATGTATACTCGGTCCTAACAGACTTTATATGGTTAAACAAAGCTCCTAGAATAAAAATGAACATTTTACGTCTTCCTAAGTCTGATGGTGGTTTTATCAACTCGCCACCCAAGTATTTTGCTTTTACTTGCGACGTATAGTTAACCTTTTACTGCAGTGGGCTAAATCAGGGTCACACAGAGTAGTCTTAAACAAATCTACTTTGAAATCCAGGGTATACACCTTACACACATGGCTATGGGCTTTCAAAAAATTGTTGAAATGTGTTAAATTTTGAGTTTGCATCCCAATATTACACTTTATATACATCACAGAAGACTGAAATATAACAAAACCGTTTGACATAGAAACACAAGATTTTTAAATAATGTTTATTAATGATGAAATTATGAAAAAATATGAATAACATTCCACCCATGAAGCCATTAGTCATTTGACTACAGAAAAGAGGTACATGGACTAAAGAGCAACAATTGGTACATATTCAATTGTCTATTTTCAAGGATAAAGAACATTAAGAACCTCATAGTTAAGAACACTGTAACAATATGGGAGAAAATGAAACGTATTCTACAAGAACCAATATCACTCCCTAAAAACACAACCCATGGAACATTCCTTGTATATGTAGGTGTATATGAAAGGTGATATATATAAAACCTTGCAGAAAGACTATCCAACTGACAATCTCTTATAAAAAAATATAAACTATTGGGACCAAGACTTAAAAATAACTAATATTGGCACAAGATGGAGGGAATGTTGGAACATAACTAACAAATTACAATTATCTGAAATGTATGCTTAATCCAATATAAACTAATGTATGGAATTTATTACACAAGAGACACAATTCTCAAATTTTACAGTACAGTAAAATAACAGTATTTTTATAGATATCATTCTGACCAACCTGTCCTCTAAATACACCTCTGCTGTTTTCAACCAGCATCTCAGCAATCACTGCCTCATTGCCTGCATCCGTAATGGGTCTGCGGTCAAATGACCACCCCTCATCACTGTCAAACGCTCCCTAAAACACTTCAGCGAGCAGGCCGATCTAATCGACCTGGCCAAGGTATCCTGGAAGGATATTGACCTCATCCCGTCAGTAGAGGATAACTGTTTATTCTTTAAAAGTGCTTTCCTCACCATCTTAAATAAGCATGCATAAGACTGTAAAGTCCATGGAGAATAAGAGCACCTCCTCCCAGCTGCCCACTGCACTGAGGCTAGTAAACACTGTCACCACCAATAAATCTACGATAATCGAGAATTTCAATAAGCATTTCTCTACGGCTGGCCTTGCTTTCCACCTGGCTACCCCTACCCCGGCCAACAGCTCTGCACCCCCCACAACAACTTGCCCAAGCCCCCCTACCCCCATTTCTTCTTCACCCAAATCCAGATAGCTGATGTTCTGAAAGAGCTGCAAAATCTGGACCCCTACAAATCAGCTGGGCTAGACAATCTGGACCCTCTCTTTCTAAAATTATCCGCTGCAACAATTGCAACAACCCCTATTACTAGCCTGTTCAACTTCTCTTTCGTATCATCTGAGATCCCTAAAGAATGGAAAGCTGCCGCGGTCATCCCCCTCTTACAGACCCATAGCTATCCTGCCCTGCCTTTCTAAAGTCTTCGAAAGCCAAGTAAACAAACAGATCACTGACCATTTCGAATCCCACCGTACCTTCTCCCCAATGCAATCTAGTTTCCGAGCTGGTCATGGGTGCACCTCAGCAACGCTCAAGGTCCTAAATGATATCATAACCGCCATTGGTAAAAGACAGTACTGTGCAGCCATCTTCATCGACCTGGCCAAGGCTTTCGACTCTGTCAATCACCGCATTCTTATCGGCAGACTCAACATCCTTGGTTTCTCAAATGACTGCCTCGCCTGGTTCACCAACTACTTCTCAGATAGAGTTCAGTGTGTCAAATTGGAGGGCCTGTTGTCCGGACCTCTGCCAGTCTCTATTGGGGTGCCACAGGGTTCAGTTCTCAGGCCGACTCTTTTCTCTGTATATATCAATGATGTCGCTCTTGCTGCTGGTGATTCTCTGATCCACCTCTACGCAGACAACACCATTCTGTATACTTCTGGCCCTTCTTTTGACACTGTGTTAAAACCTGTTGGGGATAGGGGGCAGTATTTGCACGGCCGGATAAAAAACGTACCCGATTTAATCTGGTTACTACACCTGCCCAGTAACTAGAATATGCATATAATTGTTTGATTTGGATAGAAAACACCCTAAAGTTTCTAAAACTGTTTGAATGGTGTCTGTGAGTATAACAGAACTCATATGGCAGTCAAAACCCTGAGACAAATCCTGACAGGAAACTGAAATCTGATGTGTGGATATCACTTCAAACATTTGCCATTGAAACACACAGGGGCTTATGAATTATTTAGCACTTCCTAAGGCTTCCACTAGATGTCCCCAGTCTTTACAAAGTGGTTTGAGTCTCCTATTATCAAAACTGACTGAAAGAGAGGCTGTGGAAAGTGGTCACAGGTGGAGGGCCATTTACCATTATGACGCGGCCGCCCATGGCTACCCTCCCCTTTCGAAACGTTTTGAAAGACAATGCAAACGTCCCCATGGAATATTACTGAAGCTCTGGTTGAAAAAGGCTCTAAAGATTTATGTTATACAACGTTTGACATGTTTGAACGAACTTAAATATTTTTTTTTTGTACATTCGTGACGACCAGTCCTACTCAGCACGGTACATTTTTAGTAGCCTTCGGAGCACGCTAACAATTGGGACATAAATTATTATTTTCGAACAAAACTACATTTGTTATGGACCTGGGATTCCTGGAAGTGCTTTCTGATAAAGATAATCAAAGGTACGGTTTTATTTACAATAGTATTTTTGATGGTTGATCATTCCAAGATGGCTCCAACATGTATAGCCTAGCCTATTTTGCTGGGTATACCACGTCGTTTATTGCAAAGTGTGATTTCCCAGTAAAGTTATTTTTAAATCTGGCAAAGCAGTGGCATTCAAGACATGTTAATCTATAAGTCTTTGAATGACAATATTACATTTTAACAATGTTTTTCGAATAGCAATTTTGTAAATTGTAACGCTGATTCATCGGAAGCATTTGAGGGAAAAGATATTCTGAATGTCACGCGCCGATGTAAAATGCTGTTTTTATATATAAATATGAACTTGATCGAACAAAAAATGCATGTATTGTGTAACATGATGTCCTAAGATTGTCATCTGATGAAGATTGTCGAAGGTTAGTGCTGCATTTAGCTGTGTTTTGGGTATTTGTGATGCATGCTAGTTGCTTTGAAAATGGCTGTGTGATTATTTCTGGCTGGGTTCTCTCCTAACATAATCTAATGTTTTGCTTTTGCTGTAAAGCCTTTTTGAAATCGGACAACGTGGTTCGATTCAGGAGAGGTGTATCTATAAAACGGTGTAAAATAGTCATATGTTTGAGAAATTGAAGTTATAGCATTTATGAGGTTTTGCATTTCGCGCGACACGATTCCACTGGCTGTTGATTAGGGTGGGACGCAAGCGTCCCACTGGCCCAGACAGGTTAACAAACCTCCAAACGAGCTTCAATGCCATGCAACACTCCTTCCGTGGCCTCCAACTGCTCTTAAATGCTAGTAAAACTAAATGCATTCTCTTCAACTGATCGCTGCCCGCACCCGCCAGCCCTACTAGCATCACTACTCTGGACGGTTCTGACTTAGAATATGTGGACAACTACAAATACCTAGGTGTCTGGTTAGACTGTAAACTCTCCTTCCAGACTCACATCAAGCATCTCCAATCCAAAATTAAATCTAGAATCAGCTTCCTATTTTGCAACAAAGCCTCCTTCACTCATGCTGCTAAACATAACCTCGTAAAACGGACTATCCTACCGATCCTTGACTTCAGTGATGTAATTTACAAAATAGCCTCCAACACTCTACTCAGCAAATTGGATGTAGTCTATCACAGTGCCATCCTTTTTGTCACCAAAGCCCCATATTTTACCCACCACTGCGACCTGTATGCTCTCGTCAGCTGGCCCTCGCTTCATAATTGTCGCCAAACCCACTGGCTCCAAGTCATCTATAAGTCTTTGCTAGGTAAAGCCCCGCCTTCTATCAGCTCACTGGTCACCATAGCAACATCCACCCGTAGCATGCGCTCCAGCAGGTATATTTCACTGGTCATCCCCAAAGCCAACAGCTCCTTTGGCCGCCTTTCCTTCCAGTTCTCTGCTGCCGGTGACTGGAACGAATTGCAAAAATCACTGAAGCTGGAGACTCATATCTCCTTCACTAACTTTAAGCATCAGCTGTCAGAGCAGCTTACCGATCCCTGCACCTGTACACAGCCCATCTGTAAATAGCCACCCAACTACCTCATCCACATAATGTTATTTATTTTTGCTCTTTTGCACCCCAGTATCCCTACTTGCACATCATCATCTGCACATCTATCACTCCAGTGTTAAATTGCTAAATTGTAATTATTATCGCCACTATGGCCTATTTATTGCCTTTACCTCCCTAATCTTACTACATTTGCATACACTGTATATAGATTTTTCTTTTGTGTTATTGACTGTATGTTTGTTTACTCCATGTGTAACTCTGTGTTGTTGTTTTTATCGCACTGCTTTGCTTTATCTTGGCCAGGTCGCAGTTGTAAATGAGAACTTGTTCTCAACTGGCCTAACTGGTTAAATAAAGGTGAAATAAAAAAAATTATTTAAAAAAGTACAAAAGCAGCGTCATGTCTTAAGTGTCAAACTAACAATGACTCAATAATCCATGCCTTCTTGGAACGCTATAAAGTCCAAAAGTTATGGGCGGAGTTAGAAAGTTGGCTGTCAAAAGTATTACAATGTATATTAACTTTTAACACATCTGTCTGCACATTGCAAATCAAATCAAATGTTATTGGTTGCATACACATATTTAGCAGTTGTTATTGCAGGTGTAGCGAGATGCTTGTGTTCCTAACTCCAACAGTGCAATAATATCTAACAATACACAACAATACACACAAATCTAAAAGTAAAAGAAAGGCATTAAGAATTATAGAAATATTAGGATGATTGAAAATGTATATATGCCTTAATGTCAGCAACAACAATATAGCATTGTAGCTTTCATTTGACACCCAATGTGTCATGCTCCTATGAACTTCACATGTTTGTGCTCATGGGTCCTTTAACATGGAAATGTTACTACTTTATTTCTGTTTGTGCTCCAATGCTATTCATAAAACCATTCATGGATATCTTGAGCCCATAGCTCTGGTCCAGAGTGTTAGTGCAGCTTGAGCCCAACGTTAGCAAGCTGCACTAACGCCCTGGACCAGAGCTGTTGAGCCAGGTGGTTCACAAACTAGGTTGCATACCCCAATGATCAGCCAGCTCTCTTTCGAGGTACTCCTCGAACTTATGTTTGGGTTTCAATCATGTGTTTTTGTTACGTGTTTATTTGGTCCTCGTCCCCGTGCATCTACACGGCACGCCGTAATTTGGGCTAAATAAAAAACCCTATTACGCATTCCAGCGTCTGTCTCCCGATCCTTCATGCCAACATGACATCGAGTACAGTATATTGCAGGGGTAGAGAATCGTTAATCTGAACAGAAAAGCCCTGCAGGATCAATTGTATCCAAGAACAATTAAAACCGAGAAGCAGTTCACAGTACTGAAGTGGAGTGTTGCTGTACAGCTGCTTAGCTACACAGAGAAAAGGCTTAGAACAGTGTTATTGGAACAGAAGTGCACAGGCAGAAGTCCACTGTGGCTAGTGAACTCTATTGAACTGCGCAAAGGTGTCATCAGCACAGGAGACATATATTTGTCAAGGGGGTATAGATGGAGAGAGCTGGCGTGCCGTGTAGATGCACGGGGACGAGGACCAAACAAACACGTAACAAAAACACATGGTTGAAACCCAAACATAAGTTCGAGGAGTACCTCGAATAAAAAACACTAGCGCACAATGATTAACACATGGGATGAGACCCGTCATCATCTGCGCAATCCAGAAGGGCACAAAAGGCCAAAACACAGGTACTCACACGCACCAACGGACATAGGGGACAGGTGTGCGTGATGAAAATTCCGGAAGGATCCGTGACACTCTACTTCTTACTTGCTAAGCCTGTGACGTAATGCAGTGGATCTTCAAGGGTGTCTTTTTAAGAAAGTACTGCATTCAGTGTAAAAAAATATGTAGATATTAGGTTACACATTAATGTAGAATTTTGACTTCTTCACTAAGTCGTTGAAATAAGTGTCTGTATTTCTATCTGATCGGTGTGTCAGTGAGGACTGTAAATATTTTTACTCAGTGCCACAATTATACATAGTACTAATTATACATACAGTTGAAGTCGGAAGTTTACATACACTTAGGTTGGAGTCATTAAAACTTGTTTTTCAACCACTCCACAAATTTCTCATTAACAAACTATAGTTTTGGCAAGTCGGTTAGGACATCTACTTTGTGCAAGACACAAGTCATTTTTCCAACGATTGTTTACAGACAGATTATTTCACTTATCATTCACTGTATCACAATTCCAGTGGGTCAGAAGTTTACATACACTAAGTTGACTGTGCCTTTAAACAGCTTGGAAAATTCCAGAAAATGATGTAATGGCTATAGAAGCTTCTGATAGGCTAATTAACATCATTTGAATCAATTGGAGGTGTACCTGTGGATGTATTTCAAGGCCTACCTTCAAACTCACTGCCTCTTTGCTTGACATCATGGGAAAATCAAAAGAAATTAGCCAAGACCTCAGAAAAAAAATTGTAGACCTCCACAAGTCTGGTTCATCCTTGGGAGCAATTTCCAAATGTTTGGATGTACACTGTTCATCTGTACAAACAATAGTACGCAAGTATAAACACCATGGGACCACACAGCCGTCATACCCCTCAGGAAGGAGACGCATTCTGCCTCCTAGAGATGAACGAAAAGTGGTGCGAAAAGTGCAAATCAATCCCAGAACAACAGCAAAGGACCTCGTGAAGATGCTGGAGGAAACAGGCACAAAAGTATCAATATCCACAGTAAAACGAGTCCTATATCGACATAAACTGAAAGCCCACTCATTAAGGAAGAAGCCTCTGCTCCAAAACTGCCATAAAAATGCCAGACTACGGTTTGCAACTGCACATGGGGACAAAGATCGTACTTTTGGAGAAATGTCCTCTGGTCTGATGAAACAAAAATAGAACTGTTTGGCCATAATCACCATCGTTATGTTTGGAGGAAAAAGGGGGATGCTTGCAAGCCGAAGAACACCATCCCAACCGTGAAGCACGGGGCTGGCAGCATCATGTTGTGGGGATGCTTGCTGCAGGAGGGACTGGTGCACTTCACAAAATAGATGACATCTTGAGGAAGGAAAACTATGTGGATATATTGAAGCAACATCTCAAGACATCAGTCAAGAAGTTAAAGCTTGGTCACAAATGGGTGTTCCAAATGGACAATGACCCCAAGCATACTTCCAAAGTTGTGGCAAAATGGCTTAAGGACAACAAAGTCAAGGTATTGGAGTGGCCATCACAAAGCCATGACCTCAATCCTATAGAAAATGTGTTGGCAGAACTGAAAAAGTGTGTGCAAGCAAGGAGGCCTACAAACCTGTCTCAGTTACGCCAGCTCTGTCAGGAAGAATTGGCCAAAATTCACCCAGCTTATTGTGGGAAGCTTGTGGAAGGCTACCCGAAACGTTTGACTACCCGAAAGGTTTAACGTTTGGGAATGTGATGAAAGAAATAAAAGCTGAAAGAAATCATTCTCTCTACTATTATTCTGACATTTCACATTCATAAAATAAATTGGTGATCCTAACTGACAGGGAACTTTTACTAGGATTAAATGTCAGTGATTGTGAAACATTTTGTTTAAATGTATTTGGCTAAGGTGTATGTAAACTTCCGACTTCAACTGTAGTACTAATTTCTCCCAATAAGTCTATTTCTAACTGAGAGTTGTGTGAGGCCTAGATGTAGAACACTGTTATATTGTCGATGGGCTAGCCCTATGTGAGCGGTGTGGGGCTCAGAGTAGCAGTAGAATGGGGTCCCTTGCTAGCCCTATGTGAGCGATGTGGGGCTCAGAGTAGCAGTAGGATGGGGTCCCTTGCTAGCCCTATGTGAGCGGTGTGGGGCTCAGAGTAGCGGTAGAATGGGGTCCCTTGCTAGCCCTATGTGAGCGGTGTGGGGCTCAGAGTAGTGGTAGAATGGTGTCCCTTACTAGCCCTATGTGAGCGGTGTGGGGCTCAGAGTAGCGGTAGGATGGTGTCCCTTGCTAGCCCTATGTGAGCGGTGTGGGGCTCAGAGTAGCGGTAGGATGGTGTCCCTTACTAGCCCTATGTGAGCGGTGTGGGGCTCAGAGTAGCGGTAGGATGGTGTCCCTTGCTAGCCCTATGTGAGCGGTGTGGGGCTCAGAGTAGTGGTAGGATGGTGTCCCTTTCGGGGCGCTGTGTTGAGTGCTATCTCTGACAGGGCCATGACAGGTGCAGGCAGGTAACATGCTGCTTTACTCTGCTGTGTTTGACAGCTCAGCCTCCCCCTGACCCCTTCATCAGCAATAAGGCTGCCTCAACTCAGAGAGACACACAGCTTCACACAGACAAGTCATTAAGACACAAACCACTACAATGACATAATGCTGACATATTATACCACAAAAACCCTACTACGCTGAAATATACAGAGATAATACAACACGGGAAATACTATACCACAGTGATAGTTACATACAGGAGTATTATATGGCTAGTGTAAACCCACTAGACTGACATACAATATGGAGGATTATTATACCACAGCCAGGGATAGTGTGGTTCCCGTAGACCAAGCCTGGGCAAAGGCCGGCCCGGGGGCCGTATGTGTCACGGTCGTGATAATGGACAGACCAAGGCGCAGCGTGTGTTGAGTTCCACATCTTTATTTGCAGTGAAACTTCCAAAAAACAATAAACCAACAACGAAACATGACATCAGTGATGCAACATGCACATACACAAAACAATATCCCACAAATGCAGGTGGGAACAGGGACACCTTAAGTATGATCCCCAATTAGAGACAACGATAATAAGCTGCCTCTAATTGGGAACCATACTCAAACCCAAAACTAGAAATTATTGACTAGAACACCCCCTAGTCACGCCCTGACCTAACACACCATAGAGAACCCCGAGGGCTCTCTATGGTCAGGGCATGACAGTACCCCCCCCCCCCCCCCCCCCCCCCCCCCCACAAAGGTGCAGACTCCGGCCGCAAAACCTGAAACCAAATGGGAAGGGCAGGGGGGGTGACTAGTGTCGGTGGCGGCTCCGGTGCGGGTCATAGCCCCCGCCCAGACCACGGATCCACCATGGAGCCGGGCAGAACGCCATGCCCGGACTGGGCATCGGCGCAGAGGAGGGCCCCGGCCATGGAGCTAGGTTGGACTCCCTGCCCGGACTGGGCACCGGCACCTAGGAAGGCTCCAGCCATGGAGCTGAGTTGGCCGCCGTGCCTGGACTGGGCATCGGCACAGAGGAAGGCTCCGGCCATGGAGCTGGGTTGGACGCCATGCCCGGACTGGGCACCGGCGCCGAGGAAGGCTCCGGCCATGGAGCTGGGTTGGACACCGTGCCTGGACTGGGCACCGGCGCAGAGGAAGGCTCCTGCCCTGGAGCGGGACTGGACACCGTGCCTGGACTAGGCACCGGCGCAGAGGAAGGCTCCTGCCATGGAGCGGGACTGGACACCGTGCCTGGACTGGGCACCGGCGCAGAGGAAGACTCCGGGCTGGGGAGGCGCACTGGAGGCCTCTTGCGTGGAGCCGGTACAGGTTTCCTTGGTGTCTCCTTCCAAGGAAGGGTCTCATATCCTCCCAGGATTTCTTCCCATGTCCAACTCACTTTATCCTCCCTGGCACGCTGCTTGGTCCTTGTGTGGTGGGATATTCTGTCACGGTCGTGATAATGGACGGACCAAGGCGCAGCGTGTGTTGAGTTCCACATCTTTATTTGCGGACTCCGGCCGCAAAACCTGAAACCAAATGGGGATGGTCAGGGCGTGACAGTATGGGGCCCGCGTCCTGATTCAATACGGCCCACGGAATCATGCTCAGATCACATGAAGAATATGCGATAGTAAAGTTTTGAAAAACGTATTTGCTAAAAATGAGTTTTTCAAAAATGTCTAAGAAAAGGAAGGTAGACAATGAATGTAGGGTGTTCCAGCAAGAGTGGACAAGAAATATGTCTTTATTGAGATATCAGGGAAAGCTGTGTGCTTAGTGTGCAAAGAGAGCATGGCTGTCTTGAAAGACTACAACTTGTCCCGACACCTCCAGATGAAGCATGCAGGAGAAATATAGGAATATCTCTTCTGAGCAGAGGGTAAGTGCATCGAAAGAGTTGCTTTCTCAGTTGCAAAAGCAGCAAGGACTTTCACAAAACTATATTCAGCAAACAACGGAATTGTGAGAGCTAGCTATGTACTGTTCCACAAAATTGCTAAACATAACAAGCCATTCGCTGAGGGCGAATTCATTAAAGAATGTTTCATTGAGTCTGCAGTAATACTTTGACCTCGACGAGAAAGGGCCGTTTGAAAATGTTTCCCTGTCAAGACGAACAGTGACACGGCGTGTTGAGGACATTGCAGAGAATATGGAACAACAGTTGAAAGACAAGGTAAAGGATTTCACCTATTTCTCCTTGGCCCTGGATGACAGCAGTGATGCATGTGACACGGCGCAGTTGTTGATATTCTTACAAGGCATAACCCCAGACTTTGACATTACAGAGGAGCTTGCTTCAGCACAGTCAATGAAGAGCACAACCACAGGGAAATAATTATTGGAGGAGGTTAATAAGTGTGTTGCAAAGTTGGGACTGAGTTTTGAAAAGTTATCCAGTGTGACCACTGATGGGTGCCCAAACTTGACAGGAAAAAACGTTGGCCTTTTGAAAAGGATACAAGATCAAGTAGCTGGGCTGAACGCAGATCAGAAAAGTATTTTCCTGCATTGCATTATTCATCAGGAGGTGCTCTGTAAATGTGTTCTGAAAATGAGCCATGTTGTGGATACAGTCACTAAAGTGGTAAACTTCATAAGAGCAAAATCTTTAAACCACAGGCTGTTTGTCTCACTGTTGGAAGAGACAGAGTCGGGTCATGCAGATCTCTCCTACCACACAAACATGAGATGGCTGAGTTCGGGGAAAGTGCTTGAAAGGGTGTGGGGCCTGAAGTCGGAGATTGCTGAGTTTTAGCAAATGAAAGGCAAATATGTGGATTTCCCTCAACTGCAAGATAAAGAATGGTTGGCTGATTTTGCCTTCACAGGGGACATCATGGCCCTCATGAATGAACTGAATTCTATACTACAAGGGAAGGGCCTTTTTGCACATCAGATGTACAGCCTTGTCAAAGCTTTCAAGGGAAAATGACTCCCAACCCGCCAAGTAGAAGCCAACAATCTCACGCACCGTCCATACTACTAGTCTGTTTCCTATCAGATGACCAGCGGGAGAAGCATACATCGCTGCTGCGTGCTTTGAACGGTGAGTTTTGTCGTCGTTTTGAGGATTTTAAAAGTGTTGGAAAATGACATGCTGTTGGTTTCCTCTCCTTTCACCTTCAATGTGGATAACGCTCCCACTGACCTGCAACTGACGAGGTTCTATGCATCTCTCGATGAACAAAACTTTCCAAAGACTAGGAGCCATGCTCAGAAGATGTTTGTGCTGTTTGTGTCAACATATGTATGTGAACAGACATTTTCACTGATGAAATATAACAAGTCAAGGCGCAGATCATCTCTTACTGACTCACCTCTCAGCAATCCTGCAGCATAGCGATGTCAGAAACTATACCTGACTTCACTGCTTTAGTCAATGCCCATAAGAGACTTCCCTCCTCACACTGATTGAGCAGTTTAAATGTAATGTTGAGCTCTCTCTGTTTCTTGTGTTTTTGTGCATACCCGTTAACCAGAGTTCTGTCCGTGGTGCTGAATGCACTTTTCCCTCCGTGTAGTTCATTGATGTTTAATAATGAAAATACCTACTAAAAGGAGAACATGGATGTGGTTTATTTCTGTGCATGTTACAAAGTAAAATAAGTAGCATATCTGGACGTGATTTACAGTAGAAATATCTGTCAACACAGTTATACACATGATGTATAATCCTGTAATATGATTCTGGCCCGCGATGGCAAAAATATATTCTAATGTGGCCCTCCATGGAAAATAATTGCCCAGGCCTGCCGTAGATATATATCAGGATGTCAAGGTGAAACTTCTCACAGATTGTACATTTACACAAACCCACTATGCAAAAATGCACAGGAAACACATTCGCATACTACACATATAGTATAGTTGTGTACATATGTCATGAGCATCATGTGGAAAGTACACGTGGCATATGAGAAAGTGCACGTGGCATATGGGCTATTATACTGAACATATGCTGTGCTGTATATTCATGTGGATGTTGTTCTATACATTAGTTCTGCCTCTCACATGACGCCTACACAGCTTCCTTCTGGGACGCTACCGTAAGCCAAGCTCTGCCAGAGGTTGATTAATACATACCTACAGTAAATACACTCGATTTCTGGCTTCTACCTAGCAAGTTCATCATAGACATACATTCCATAGCCGTATTCAGCTCAGTAGATGTTCAGGGACAACGTATAGGTGAATCATTTCCATAAAGGTAAAGCAGCACCAGCAGGCCCCACAGAACTAAACGAGCCCAGATGGTCACAGTCCAGGCACACTCCCTCTGCCTGTCACCACAAAATGAAAAAGGTCATTAGCTCAGAGCTGCTTTTTCACCTCACAAAATGGTGCCACTGCTAGAAAGTCTCCTCTAGCAAGTCCCACCACAGCAGAGGGAACAAGAGGTGCCTTAGAACCATAGAGAGAGAGTGAGTGAGTGAGTGAGTGAGTGAGTGAGTGATTGAGTGAGTGAGTGAGTGAGTGAGTGAGTGAGTGAGTGAGTGAGTGAGTGAGTGAGTGAGTGAGTGAGTGAGTGAGTGAGTGAGTGAGTGAGTGAGTGAGTGAGGAAGAGAGAGACACAGAAGAGGAGTGTCTTAATCCTCTCTCTGTCTTTTGGACATCCCGTACACTGTCTGTTTCACAGGTTTCAATCCTACCACCAAATCCAGGGTTATTACAGTTTTTCGCAATTGTTTACACACCTGAACTGGCCCATGAGGCACAACGACCCAAACCTGTAACTCATTTAGCAGAATCATACACCAAATTTGCAATACTACTAGCACATGTTTTGCTTTACACTCAGATTACAATTCTATAACAAACATTTGGCAAAACACAACACAAAATTCTCTACCTTTGGCACAACCTTCACATCTACAATATCTTGTGTGCAAATTAAAATAAACACTCTTCAACAAGCTAAGCTCAATTACCAACTAATCACTTTCACTCTTCACATGTGCAAACACTAATTGCGTAAATGTTCACTATGAAATCAGACTTTTGGTATGGATAAAAAGGCTATAGGGGAGTACTCCTGTGTTTGAAAAACAATGGAAGCAAACTTAGTAGGGAGAGGTAGAGGTGGAGGTAGAGGTGGAGGTAGAGGTGGAGGTGGAGGTGGAGGTAGAGGTGGAGGTAGAGGTGGAGGTAGACGTGGAGGTGGAGGTAGAGGTAGAGGTAGAGGTGGAGGTAGAGGTGGAGGTGGAGGTAGAGGTGGAGGTAGAGGTAGAGGTAGAGGTGGAGATGGAGGTGGAGGTGGAGGTAGAGGTGGAGGTGGAGGTAGAGGTGGAGGTAGAGGTGGAGGTGGAGGTAGACGTGGAGGTGGAGGTAGAGGTGGAGGTAGAGGTGGAGGTAGAGGTAGAGGTAGAGGTAGAGGTGGAGATGGAGGTGGAGGTAGACGTGGAGGTGGAGGAAGAGGTAGAGGTAGAGGTGGAGGTAGAGGTGGAGGTGGTGGAAGACCAAGTGAGAGTAGTCTCTGATTAAATTTAGGCGACTGTGGTGGACCATGTTGTCAACCATGTTTTGACCTTGAGAGAGGCTGGGCAGAGAGTGCAGCCCAATTTGAGCCGCTTCGTCGTAGCATCCATTATCTGAACGTTCCAAAATTAGAATAGGTATGTACTGCAGACATTGGACCTATCTGCTATTTTTACTACTTGATAGTAGTACAACATAAAGCTCAGTAAAGACTGTAGATTCCAATACATACTGTAAGGGGAAACAAAGTCAATGTTTCATGTATTAATGTATGTATGAAATTGGGAGCTATGTTTATCTTGTATGCTGTATAACTGTAGTGTTTACTGTACTGTATGCTGTTTTGTTTTTGTAGAACTGAAAGACGACCACAACGTGCTGGTAGAACTCGTCTATTTACAGTCGAAAAGGAGGCTGCCATTGTGCAAATGGTAGGTGAAAATAATTCCATAAGACTGCTGGAAATCCAACAACAGATTATTGAAAACCCTGCCATTTTCCATAACATCATAGTGAGCTTATCAATCATAGCCCACATCCTTAAGAAACACCATTTCAGGATGAAGCAAATCTACAAAGTCCCATTTGAAAGGAATTCCCAGAGAGTGAAGGATAAATGATACAAATATGTGCAAGTAAGTAATGTACTAGCGTTACACTCCTAAAACATTAGCAATTGCAGTATTTATTGTCATTTCAGAGACTCATGGAGTTGGATGCAAGTCCCATCCCCCAGGAACTCATATTCATAGATGAGGCTGGATTAAATGTATCGAAGATGAGGAGGAGAGGAATGAACATCATTGGTCAACCCGCCATCATTGAGGTACCAGGCCACATTGGGAGAAATGTCACCATATGTCCAGCTATGAGCCAGAATGGGGTCCTCCACTGCCAATCCACCCTTGGACCATACAACACTGCCAATCTCCTTCATTTCCTGAACACTTTAAATTACAATCTTTTCAGCCAGAGCAGAGAGGGCCAGGTGATCCTGAGCAGCAAATGTATGTTCTAATTTGGGACAACGTGAGTTTCCATCGGGCTGCTCAGGTCCGCAACATGTTCCATGACCATCCCAGGTTTACAATTCTCTATCTCCCACCATATTCCCCATTTCTCAACCCCATTGAGGTGTTCTTTTTATTATGGCAGTGGAACGTATGGCCCTTCTCCAGGCAATGGAGGAGGCCTGTGGTGACATTCCAGCAGGGTCCTGTCAGGGGTGGACGCGTCATGCCAGAAGATATTTCCCCCGCTGTCTGGCCAAGGAGAATACCGCATGTGATGTTGATGAAAATCTGTAGCCGGATCAAAACACAAGACATGACTGATTTGGTTTTCACAATTGAGTATTTGTTTCTTGATTTTACTGTATTTTGACAGTTTCTTTATCTGTTCCGTATAATTAATCTAACATACAGTACTGTAGTACAAATAGGCCTATTTTTCTTCCTTTGCACATGCAAAATATATTTACTGTATGTTTAGATTTTTGCTGTATGTGTGCATACAGTATGCTGTTTGACATGTATTGAGTCATATTGAAATATAAAACATAATTTTTTGCATTTGTGTTCTTTTCTTGTTTGAGTACACACAAACAATATACAGTATAACAACACAATCTTAGTCTTACACTAAAATAGGTTCTGATAGTAGTGTTTTGAATACGTCACATAAGTGTGATCTTGATTGTCACTAAGTTAGATTCATTTGATGTGTGAGTGTATTTCATTTGTATGCGTTGTTTAATTTTGAGCAGGGAGTACATTATTTAGATTTCTGTGTTTCATTTTGCAAGATGTCTGTGGGGTTTGGGGAAATTGGCTAACTGTATTGTGTTTTGTACATTATTTAGAGTTTTGAGTACTTGAGATGTAGTTTCAGCAAATGTGTGTTAACAATTGGGAAAAATTGTAATGAACGAAGCAAAGGCCTTTTTGCAGAGCGAAGGAGTCTGGGGTCGATGGGACCGGCGTGTCGGCTAATCTACACAAGCACTACAAATCAATTTCACTGATGCTCTCGCTCTGCACCCCTCCTCTCTTCCCCTCCTTCCTCACCTCCTAACCCTTCTCAGGTGAGCCCCTTCACCAGAAGCAACAAATCCATTTCAGTGACGCTCTAGCTCGGCACCACCCCAACCCTCTCCCCTCCTCGCTCTCCTTCTCTTCCCCTCCTCCTCTCAGGTGAGCCCAGAGACCCCTCTCCAGAAGCTCATTTCAGTAAATCACCCCAGACTCCCCCCTCCACTCCTCCTTGCCCCCTCCCTTCCTCCCTCCCCTCTCCAGCTAGCCGGGCGCCCTCTCCAGAAGCTCATTTCAGAGAGTCACCCCAGAGCCGTGTCCTTGGCTGGCATGAGTCTTTCTCATTATTGTTGTCTGGTGTGGATAACACATGTACCACTATGTTATTGTGTTGACACAGCTAGTCTGGAGACAATATGCTATTGAATACATGCTATTGGAATACATGCTATTGGACTACATGCTACTGTTGCATAATTCACTGTTGTGCTACAACTAGTGTCTTTGTCTTACTTGTTCTACTGCATTGTTTGAGCTACAGTGATGTAATATTAAATTCCAGAAGTACTGCTATACTTTTGGAAATACATTATTTAGGATTATGTATGGGGTAAAAATGAACTGTCATACTTTTTTTTTAGCAATGACTGGAGTGAGGTTAAATCGTCTTTGTTCACAGATGAGGAAACATTATAACAAGAGAGAGAGGAGAATAGGAGAAATGAAAAAAGAGAAGAAAAGATAGAAGGGATAGAAGAAGAGAGGCAAGGGTAATTCAGTACACAATGAGGGCAACATGAGAGACAGACCACTACTGTCCCCATCTGGCTGAGATCTGAACTGCTGTGACACAATAGACCTGGCAAATCTCATATCTTTCATTTTATTTCGTTTTTTTAGCATTTCTTTTTTTATATATATAGAAGAACTTATCTTACAATAACCCAGCCTGTCTGTCAGCCTGCAACTCTTCTCTCTATTCATTATTTACTCACTCAATCTTCTCTTTACATCTCCATCTTTTAGCCTAAAACTCTTCTTCTCTTCTTTTTCTCAAACTACTAACCAAATGTTCATATGTTCAGGTGTAAAATCTAAATAACACAGAAATAAATTACATTTTCTTGAATCAAATAATGTTATTGTGGTAAATTCCCTGAAGCCCTCCTCAAATAAGCATCCAGCGGCTGCACATATTTGACGGAAAGCTTGCAGCTCAATTTTGGAATCAGTCCTTACAATACAACATTCAGACTTCTAGCTATACATCCCCCAGTGAAGTCAGGAGGACTCCAGACCGATACACCAGACCGATACAAAGTAGATCCTAGAGCTACCTGTGGCCCTGTAGTCTCTTAGCAACCATGGTAAGGCACAGCTACAGCTACAGCTTCCACAAACAAGACTTCCCTAGTAGAATGATTTAGTCTGGAATGGTGAAATAGGTGTGCCCCTAGAATCCCTGCTGGCAAGCAATTACAAAATCTTGTTCTGTTTGTGGCAATACCTTAAAAAGTAACATTTTACCATTTTTGTTTCTCTCTTTGGGTTTGTTGTAAGTTCTGTTTCTGAGAAAATTGGGTTGCTGGCAGTGGCACAATCCTACTATGGGTTCAATAATGGATTATCTGATAGGGTACAGTCTGCTGGTTTCTGTTGACACATTTGTTTAGCAGTCAAAAGGATATAATAGAGGCATTCAATTCCCCCTCCAATTGCAGACATGAACTTGTTTCTCATGGCCAGATAGAGAATACAAAAGGAAAATGGATTTGTCAGCATAAAAGCATTTTCTGTATGTACTGCACGTGGCCTACTACTCCACTCTTCTTTATCTCTTTAGCTCCCTCTCTCTCCCCTCTCCTCCATCCCCCTCTCTCTCTCTCTCTCTCGCCCTCTCGCTGCCTCTCTCACTCTGCCTCTCTCTCTCTCTGCCTCTCCCCCCACCCCTCTCTCTCCCCCTGTCTAATACAATTCTACAATCATAAGTATTCTTACAACCATTACTCTTTCCTTGTAGATTCTATTATATTTGCATTTTCATTTCCCCTGTATGTTACCACTTTGTCAAATCGTGAGAGCCACAGATTTGTGTTTCAAGTCAAGTCAGATTAGGATCTCTCCTTTTCCCTGTAAGAACCTTCCTGTCAGTGATGTTTGGGGTTCTGCTAAAAGACTGTGTTATATTGTAGTTCCAGGGGCCAATTATAGATTACAGAAGCAGTAGGCTCTCAGGAAGTGCAACCCTGAAAGCCCTTTTAAAGCAGTGTCATAGCATAACTTGGAAGTTATTGAGGTCCCCTCTCCCCTCACACACACGCTAATACATACACTTTTAGAAACACACACACACTCAGACCCCCTCCTCCCCACACACTCAGACCCCCCCCACACACACACACACTCACTCTACCTCAACCCCTCCCTCCCGTAGCATGCATATTTTATAGACAACCTTTCACTCTGATCTCATCTCTTAACCCCATGGGTTACTCTGGGTAAAAGTCACATTGACTAGGCAAACATTTTTTTCCTGGCTGCCAAGAACACAGCAGGATCTGCCATAAGCTCCCATCAATGTTAATCCTGCCATTTATACACTGTCATAAAGGAGGTATTGGACCATCGCTGGGTGTGAAATGCCACACCAGCAGAGGGTTGATATTCTCACTGACTTCTGAAATTGAATATTGACCTTGAGATGTCAATCAACATGGGAAAATGAGGAAAGATTGAAAGAAAGAGAGTTTTATAGTGCAGCTATGAAACTAGCTATGAAACTAGTTGGAGGGAGTTTTAGAAACTAGTTGGAGGGAGTTTTAGAAACTGGAGCGAGGGGAGTTTTGTAATTTATGAAGTTTTTTATCACCCCTTGACCTCCCAATCCAGATATTGGATGCTTTTCTCTCTTGAACAATAAGAGAGGGATGGGACAAATATGTATGTAATAAAGGAGACAGGTGAGATCTGAGGACACACACACTACACACACTACACACTACACACAGAAAAGGGCTGCCGCAGGCTAAGAGAAGCTACAGACTATAGCCTACTACAGTGGAGATGACTGAAACAGGTGTGCGTGTGCTTCACCTGGAGTAGGAATGGAGTGGATGTAAGCTGCTGATGCTTGACAAGCTGCAACACACTCTGCTGACAGAAACTTCGCCTTCCCTTCTTCTCCAACTCCACTCTTCCTCTCTGTTAAACCACGGCATTGTTGAATACTATATTCTGACTGGCTAGAAGGCCATTGGACCACCTCTTAAGAAGTTCCAACAATAAGTGCCTTAATACTGTTCAAAATCACTGCCGCAAGTGGACGTCATACTTGCTAGTGACGAAACTAAACCATCAACCTGTCACGTCCTGACCCTAGTAAGATGTCATTTTCTATAGTAGTGTAGGGCAGGGCGTGACAGGGGGTGTTTTTGGTTTATCTATGTTTTCTATTTCTATGTTTAGGTTCTAGTTTGTCTATTTCTATGTTGGGATTGTTTGGGGTTGATCTCTAATTGGAGGCAGCTGATCCTCATTGCCTCTGATTAGAGATCATATTTAAGTAGGGGTTTTTCTCATTGTGGTTTGTGGGTTATTGTCTTTAGAGTAGTGTGTTGTCCTCGCTGTGTCACGGTTTGTTGGTTTCCCTATTTTTCAAGTTATTAGTGTATTGCATTGAGTTTCACTTTTAATAAACATGTGGAACTAAGAAAACGCTGCATCTTGGTCCGCTCCTTCAAACAGCCGTGACACAACCACACAAACTGAAATTGGATACATTGAAAACGCTGGAAAACATAGCTATCTAAACGCAGGAAAAATCTAGCAAACATTCATTTATTTTAGCAGAGATGACTTTTTTGCAGCATCTGATGTTTCAGTCTAAACACAAGTAGTTCTAGTGCTGTCAAATCCCACATTTCTCCTTTGACCAGTTGTTTTCGGCAAATAGTATTGGTTATATTTTGTTGTCATATTGGCAGATTCCTCACAATCTCTTACTTTCAGGGCCAAGGCTTGGATATCCCTATACCAGATTCTAATTGGTTATTAGTATGGTGGCCAACCAAGAGTACATTGTGTGGAGTGAGACAAGGAAGATAATCATCATGGGTCATCCCATGCCTCTGTTCTTCTCTGAAACTCTTTCCTACCACGAACCTGAGGAGAGGGGGTGGAAGGATGCCTGGTGTTCAGGAAACATCAATGTTTCCCTGTAAGATGGTGTTTTGACATATATTTTGGCATTTTAGTCATTTAGCAGACATTCTTATCCAGAGAAATTAGGGTTAAGTTCCTTGCACAAGGGCACATCAACAGACTTTTCCCCTAGTTGACTCTGGGATTCAAACAAGTGACGTTTCGGTTACGGGCCAAACACTCTTAACCGCTAGGCTACCTGCTGCCCCTGTGTAGAACAGAGGCCTCAGACTGCCATTGTGAGTCACAGAGGACGAGGATGCTACAGTATCTTTGTATCTAAAGAGCTATCTATTGCAGCGCAAACTCAAACTGACAAAATATGTTTGTTTGTGAGGGAACGTTTATGGATCTTCAACATTTAAAAAAACTTGTGATTAAACTACTACTAGTCACCCAAAATAACCAGGCTACTACTACTAATTATAAACAGAAGCCGACAGATGCTTTTTCATAAGTACTACTTTACAACTGCCACGTGTTTGACAACAGACATTTCTTGTCTACCTCAGCTGTGAGCAGAGGACAGGATCCCCTAGAGGGCAACTATAACTCTAACTCTCCAGGGTTTTCAGGTGTTCCACAAAGAAACTATAGAGGCACAGAAATGACCCTCGGTGATGTCATCCTCTTTCTCTAATGAGGTATGATGTTCCAGCTGGAACCCTGGGGAGAGGGGTTGCCAGGGGAAAGGGGTTGCCAAGGACATGTGGGGGACATATGAGGGCCAAAGCCCCGCTGGGAACCCTGTTTCTGGGCTTTGGAAACTCACAAACACTCCCACAGGCACTGAGAGACAACTGTTATGCAAAGCTCTAAGGACTAAGTGTACTTTTAAGTTTTCTCACTTTTCTTTTAAATTAAGCACCTAATAATTATATATCTGATATTAAATTATGTGTCTATCTAGGTGTTACTACTGATGCACATCAGGAATGAACATTTCCCTGCAAAGGCTCTTGATAAGGTTACTTATCATGTAGTAAAGTGCTTTGAGAGCACTAGTTGACGTAAAGCAATGCAGAGGATTAATTATAAGCATAATATGCTCGAGCCTGTTATTTTAGTTATTGACAGCATCTGGATGACATCTTGGATACACTCCAAAGTGCATATTTTTCTGACAAAACCCCATCAACTCAATAGTCCCTTTGGAGAGCAGAGGTTAGAGAGGGCATCTCTCTCTCTTTCTTTCGCTCTCTCTTTCCCTCTCGCCCTCCCTCTCTCTCTCTCTCTCCTTCCCTCTATCTCTATCTATCTCTCCCCTTCTCTCTCCCTCTCACACACACACTACCCCCTTTCTCTCTCTCTATTGCTCTCTCTTTCTTTCTCCCTCCCTCCCTCTCCATCCCTCTTTCACTCTCTCTCCCTCTTTCTCTGTAATATTCCATTAAAATAAGTCAAACTGAGGCCTCAAGGACATTTGTCCACAGCAGCCAACCTGCTGCGGGAGATATTAAATGGATTTCTTCTACAATCAATATCACATTGTGGGGCAGGGAGAGGACCGAAGAGGAACAGCAAGGAGAGGACCGTGGGGTGAAACTGCCCTCTTGTCTCTAACATGACACTGTCCTCACAGCCAGCCAAGGGTCACTTTGTGTGCGTGTGTGCGGTAATTTGTTTCTGCAAACTTTGACCAAATAAAGGGAACTTCACTAAATCAGCCCTTCTCACATCTGTCTCTAGGTGACCTACAACGAAGTCATCTGTCCACCAGAGAGGAAAATAAATGTATATTTTTTTGCTCGATGTGCGAACTCATTAATTCACTCACTAATGGCCATCAAGCCTCTTCAAGGACGTCCTTGTCAACGAAAGATGATAAGTCCACAGCAGCAAGAATTGTATCATTAATCATTATGTCACTTATACTTTGAATGAATAAATGATTCATTAATTATTAATACTGGAGGCATGCGATCATAGTAAATATTCTTCCTGTGGTGTCACACTAACAAAGAATAGAAGTCAGAACAATTTGTGTGTTGCATTCTTATAAACACTGCAACTTAGCTGCTTTCAGCGTTATGAACATGCTTTTCAGTATTGGCAACAGTGCCATCCTGATCTATTGTTCTGTTTATATTGAAAGGAAAATTATGAACTAGAGCACACCAAGGATCTTTCCTTGACATCTTAACCCTACAAACTTTGACATTTCCTCCAAGGCTCCACTCCTACTCAAGGCCCCACTCTCATTCCCACACTCCATCTCTCCCCTGCCCTTCACACTTCTTCCTCTTCTTATATCACATCTCTCTCTCTCCCCCTCTCCATTCTCTCTCTCTATCTCTCTCTCTCTCTATCAGTTTGTGACATATCTTCCCCCTCCCTCCAAAGGTTCTCGCCATCATATCTCTCTTTCCCTCTTTCCATCCTCCCTCTATCCCCACCCCTCTCAGGCTGTTGTCTCTCCCTCTCTCCCCTCTCCTCCCTCGCTTCCGTGTGTTCTCATTACATGTCATTCTCTTGGCTCCACCACCAGCCAACCACAGCCAACCTTGAGACAGAGCCATATTATTCACAACGTTACAACTGAAAACACAGTTATTAGCATGTACAGACTGTAGTGACCGACTGACTCCTTACAACCTCATCTCCACAGCCAGAGCAGGGGAAAATTCTAATTTGACTCAAATCATCATCGTGCTGCTCGAGGTGCAAGAAAGCAAGGCCTTTATATCCTGGCCAAAGACAACTATCAATTATGAATTCATATAAGTTGCCAAACAAAACACATTTGTTTGAATAGTGAAGACTGAGCATCTGTTCCTATTCTGTGTAACTGTCAGGCAATAAAAATAGAAATACACTTTGCAGCAATGTTTGCAGATATTTTGATTGTGAGAAAAGACGTGTATGAAAATGTATGGTCACACCAATTAATTAGATGTTTAGGCCAAACTTTTGTTAGCGGCTCCAGACTAATTACTGTTCCATATATGCATGTGTTAATTGACATTATAACTACAAAGTGTATTAATAAGGAAAGTGATAATGTTTAAGAATTAACGCTAAAGTTAAGCTAAAGAAATGTGAATGCTTACTTTATTTGTCCTAATTATTGAGGTGTTTTCATGTTTCCTGGTTGGAGATTTTTTAAACTGTTTAGTGGTTCGTACACCTGTTAATTGTCCCAGGGCCAGGGGGAGAATAATTGGAAAATATTGAAATGTGTAACTATTAGGGGAACCCTGGACCCGCTGATTAGGCCAATTTATGGGGGCTTGCTCCTCAAGAAATGCTGGCGGCCATGACAGAAGCCAAACGTGAGTTGGATTGGGGGTGTGGTTTAATGTGTGTTTCTTGCGTCTGTCCTTGCCACCATCAAGACACCCCCATCTGTCAGAACCTTGCCCTCAACTGTTTCCCCCCACCCAGCCACAACAAACAAACCTTGTGCAGGTTGAGTTCAATAACTACAGGCAGATGTAATGTGAGATGACGATGGAAGCTTTGAATAGGTCAGTAGCCTACAGAGTAATATGAGAAGAATGCAATTGCTGAATTTATGTAGATATTCTAAACTAAGTGTTTTGATAACTTTCATGTCAGAGTGGTCATACCTTCCTGTGTGGTGTCCCGTATACAACAGGATTTCCTTTATCCTGGTGCAGAATACACTGTGTTTCTCCCTCCCCATATTGACTGATAACATTCAATTCAATAATAAAAAAGGCAATACAATTAAAAGCTTTGTCTAGTAAAATGTTAATGCCGAGTTCCATGTCTCTCTCCATTCAGAGACATCCGTATCAAGCCCGTCTATCATTCTGGACTTCATCACATCATCTTGCAATCTCCATGTGCTGGCTCCATACATGTTTCTGTGAACACATACACACATAGTCACTATTCTATTACCAATGGCAGTTAGGATAGGTAATATCTGAAACACAAATAGGTACTATGTTGAAGTTTGAATAGATCAGACAAAACCTACCCAATCATGGTCTCCCCATTAAACGACTGAGGCTGCCGTCTGGCAAAAGCATCTCCAGTCATTCTGTAGAAACAGGCAGAGTTGAGGCAGAGCTCATCAGTGACACATGGAATGAAAAGGTTGTTGCTATTACTGGACATTTGTGCGGTACTGTATTATAGGTACTCACTTCATTGTGGATGTGTTGAGTGGATGTGTTGAGTGGATGTGTTGAGTGCCAGGTCTCTCATATCATGCATCGGGGAACACATACTCACAGTCACTGTTATATTAGCAATGGCAGTTGGTATTTGACCCACAAACATATACTATGTTGAAGTTTGAACAAGTCAGATTAAACCTACCTAATTCTGTTCTCCCCATCGACAACCATTGGTGAGCAGGCAGGAGGTGGGGCTGGAGGTGAGGTCTTTGCCAGAGCCCCATTGATGGGCATAGCAGTATAGATCAGCTCCTGGCCCCTCATCAAAGATACTGGTCGGTCACACATAAACACACATAAACACACACACACACACAGCCCAAATCCTAACCCCATCCATTTTTGACAACAGGCTGCGTACATTTAAATGAAAAATACCAAGACCAGATCTTGATTTAAAATCAGAGGGGGTTTGGAGACATTGCATATCAGGGCCAGGGTTAGGCTGCACGTTACCTGATATCAACAATAAAATAATAACTAGGCACCTCTGTTTAATAACGTTGCACGGCTTCTCTTTTTTAAGAGACCTACTGCAAGCGAAGTCCACAAGTGAGTTTCCAGACAATACAAAACAGTCATTTAAAACCATTAGACTTTGGTAGTGACACAAATTCGTAATGTTCACATCATGCCACAAATACATCGGCACTTGGACGAGTGGAACGAGTGAAAAAGAGCGAGTTCCGGCAAACAAAATGTCCAATGGACGGGAGAGCACATTGTCAGATGTACTCACCCAGCGACAATGTTCGTTTTCTCCAGATCTCGTTAAAGTCAGTGCACAAAGCAATACCACGAAAATTGTAATTTTCTCTGACAAATGTAAATAATAGAGCCCAATGAAGGTAAGGGGAGAGAGGGACAGCGTATATGTAAGTCTGAATGTGTGTATTTCACGTGTGAGTAGATTGGGTGTCGAGGTCGATTGAGAGAGCGGGTTGGGGATTGTTGAGCTGCCACTGACAGCCAGACGAAGAGCAAAAAGGAGCGGCTTAGACGAGACACTCCGTGGATGAAGAAGGAACTCAGGCCAGCCAGAGATGGGGTTACTTTGGTAAACTTCAATGCCGAGTTGAAGTGCCAAGTTGCGGAAGACCCGTAATCTTTACAGCAGCCAAAATAACATTAGTTTGCACTACACAACAAGGAAGTTACTCAGCCATAAATAAATAGGTTATTAGTAGGTTAAAATGTACTAGTCACAGACAAACGACTTGACATGCTACCATCTTGGATGCCATCTACCATCTGATTACATTATCAATGGTGGTTATGATTAGGCTGGTGGAACCAACCCAATCACTGATTCACCTTTCTATTTCACTTCAGATATCATAAAATGTGACGTGAAATAGAGTGGTGAACAAAGCGATTGGACTGGTTCCACCAGGCTAGGTTATGCCCTGGACATTATATGCATCTAAGAAGTAGAAAATAAACAACAAATGTCAGTTGTATCAAAGTAATGAAGTTGGTTACCTTCTGTATTTGTACTAATGACGAACCTGTGAAAGCTGTTGCCGGCGATAGGTGAAGGTTGCTGGTCGGATACTTGCCAAGATGTAGCTGACTGTTCCATTCATAGGAATACTCACAGCGAGGGCATGTCTGCATGATGCTGAGAAGGGCCCCCTTGCTGGTATTCTCTATATTGCATGTTTGGTTGCAAACTGGACATCTCTCGAACAATTGCAGCAGGCAATCTTATGAGGTGGTGTTGATTGGGAGGCCCTGTGACAGGGTGATACAATTGACAGGCAAGTGGTAAATTGCATTTTCTTCTCAAGAAAGGAGAAAGGATTTTGCTAATGCACTTCTCAACCAACATGACTCTACTAGTTGTATCTGCTTGGCTGGGGAATAAGCCTACTAGTTTATCAAGCCAGGTATTTTTTCACACAACACACATTACCTGTCATTGTTGATGAAGCCATCTGTGTCCTCAGGGCAGTAACTTGGGTCACTATCAGAGGCCTCATGATGGTGTGTCCTTTTCATTGGAGTCGAGGGAGATTGTGTCAACAACGGAGGTGTCACAAGGGTACCTGTGTCGCATGACACACCTTTATTCTGAGGTCTTGCCTGACAAGCTGTGAAAATAGCAAGTGAACTGTGAATGAAATTATTTTTGTAGGTCGCTAAACATGTTATGATACCCACCTTTGCTCCTACTGGTAGGTCCTGGCATCCATTCACAACCAGGGGATCAGTCTGGCAACCAGGGGATCAGTCTGACAACCAGGGGATCAGTCTGACAACCAGGGGATCAGTCTGACAACCAGGGGATCAGTCTGACAACCAGGGGATCAGTCTGGCACCCAACTGCACACTTTATCAAACAGAAAAACAGGGTCAACGATCGTCATCATCCCGTTTGGAATCAAATGTTATGCTTTAGAGATGTAAACTGACTGGCTCCAGATTGGATTTGATTCAGGTCGGTGACAGTTACACTATGCAACTGGACAATCTGGACCCTCTCTTTCTAAAATTATCCGCCGCCATTGTTGCAACCCCTATTACTAGTCTGTTCAACCTCTCTTTCATATCGCCCAAGATTCCCAAAGATTGGAAAGCTACCGCGGTCATCCCCGGTCATCCCCCTCTCCAAACTGTTACAGACCTATATCCCTCCTGCCCTGCCTTTCTAAAGTCTTCGAAAGTCTTCGAAAGCCAAGTTAACAAACAGATCACTGACCATTTCGAATCCCACCGTGACTTCTCTGCTGTGCAATCCCGCTTTCGACTCTGTCAATCACCACATTCATATCGGCAGACTCAACAGCCTTGGTTTCTCAAATGACTGCCTGCCTGGTTCACCAACTACTTCTCAGATAGAGTTCAGTGTGTCAAATCGGAGGGCCTGTTGTCCGGACCTCTGGCAGTCTCTATGGGGGTGCCACAGGGTTCAATTCTCAGGCCGACTGTTTTCTCTGTATATATCAACAATGTCGCTCTTGTTGCAGGTGATTCCTTGATCCACCTCTACGCAGACGACACCATTCTGTATACTTCTGGCCCTTCTTTGGACACTGTGTTAACAAACCTCCAAACGAGCTTCAATGCCATTCAACACTCCTGCCGTGGCCTCCAACTGCTCTTAAACGCTAGTAAAATGAAATGCATGGTTTTCAACCGATCGCTGCCCACACCCGCCCGCCCTACTAGCATAACTACTCTGGACGGTCCTGACTTAGAATATGTGGACAACTACAAATACCTAGGTGTCTGGCTAGACTGTAAACTCTCCTTCCAGACTTACATTAAGCATCTCCAATCCAAAATTAAATCTAGAATCGGCTTCCTATTTCGCAACAAAGCCTCCTTCACTCATGCTGCCAAACATACCCTCGTAAAACTGACTATCCTTCCGATCCTCGACTTTGGCGATGTCATTTACAAAATAGCCTCCAACACTCTACTCAGCAAACTGGATGCAGTCTATCACAGTGCCATCCGTTTTGTCACCAAAGCCCCATATACCACCCACCACTGCGACCTGTATACTCTCGTTGGCTGGCCCTCGTTACATATTCATCGCCAGACCCACTGGCTCCAGGTCATCTATAAGTCTTTGCTAGGTAAAGCTCCGCCTTATCTCAGCTCACTGGTCACGATAACAACACCCACCCGTAGCACGCACTCCAGCAGGTATATCTCACTGGTCATCCCCAATGCCAACAGCTCCTTTGGCCGCCGTTCCTTCCAGTTCTCTGCTGCCAATGACTGGAACGAATTGCAAAATCGCTGAAGTTGGAGACATATCTCACTCACTAACTTTAAGCGTCAGCTGTCAGAACAGCTTACAGATCGCTGCAGCTGTACACAGCCCATCTGTAAATAGCCCATCCAACTACCTACCTCATCCCCATGTTTTTATTTACTTTTTTTGCTCTTTTGCACACCAGTATTTCTACTTGCACATCATCATCTGCACATCTATCACTCCAGTGTTAATTTGCTAAATTGTAATTAATTCGCTACTATGGCCTATTTATTGCCTTACCTCCTTACACCATTTGCACACACTGTATATAGATTTTCCAATTGTGTTATTGACTGTACTTTTGTTTATCCCACGTGTAACTCTGTGTTGTTGTTTTATGTCGCGCTGCTTTGCTTTATCTTGGCCAGGTTGCAGTTGTAAATGAGAACTTGTTCTCAACTGGCCTACCTGGTTAAATAAAGGTGAAATAAAAATAAATAAGTAAATAAATAACTATGACATGTTTTGCTATGGCCCTGGGTTGGTTTGAGTTTGTTTCCGCTAGTTAGTAGACTGTTGTAGGCAGACATGAGTTAGCTAGTACCACCATAGCTGCATACAATATTTAAGCAAATAATTAATACGAAACAACTTTGCCATATTATGATGTAGTAAAATGAACCTTGGGAGAAGGCAATGTTGCCATTACTGTTACAAGCGAAGTTTGTAAAAAATAGCTAGAAATGCTAATGTTAGCCTGCTAAAATTTGGGGTTTCCCTCAATCTTAGTTAGCTGGCTAAAGTTATAATGAATATTTTTATAACTAACCCAACATAGACCACAGCCTTTCATTTACAATTGGAGCAAATTAATCATAGTGGGCAGAACTAACAAGGAGGTGGGCAGAGCCAAGCACGGGCTAGCGAGATCTTGTTGGCACGTTCTAGCACGTATTTGCATATTTCCGTTAGAAAAGCGTACTCTATGTAGTGCGCATCTGTAATAACTCAATTCGTCCTAACCCTTGCATTCCTTCTAAACAATGCAATTGTTTGAAACTTTGGCAAAGGGTAAAGTCTACAAAAAGTTATGATCCTTTGAACGTGTATGGGGCGATGAAACAATGGAACCCCATTAAATGAAATGAAGCAAAGTGGGCTGAGGGGTGATTTGCATGTGGAGCTTGGCAAAAGGGGGCACGATTTGTTGACATAATTGTAATCCAAACCTAACCTTCATTTACTCGTTGTGACAAACAGAGGTTCCAAACTCCGTTTTAGATGAGACCGACTTTATGAGCAAAATGATCCTACTTCGTAGTCAATTTTAACACTAGAAAAAATGTTTCTGACTCGTATCGATACCACATAGCTCGTTTCAAAAGGGATGAGCTGGTTTTTAGGGGCAGTCGCTCTTTAAGGCATTGTTTTGCACCTTGATGGAAGTGTGTGCTATCGGTAAAATGTTTATTGCCCGAATATGTGCCAGTCATGCTCTTTATGGTGTTAATTGCTCATTCATGTCTAATGGGATATCCCATGGTGAAATGCATTATGTGTCAAATGAATTATTAAGGTTAGGTCAGTGCTTTTACTTATCTTGCTCTTTGTCCTGTTTATTAATTTGTAAATATTGTAAGTATCCTACTTTTGGTGCCTATTTATTCTCCACTTTTGCTAAAAACAGTAGATGTTTAAATTTTTATATCCTTCTCTGCCTCCTCACTGCTACATCCAATGTGATGGCCTACCTCACATTGTATTTGTCACGTCCTGACCAGTAAAGGGGTCATTTTGTTATTGTAGTTAGTCAGGACGTGGCAGGGGTGTGTTTGTTTTTTTGTGTTTTGGGGTTTTTGGTTTATTTTCTATGTTTTCCATTTCTATGTGGGTTTTCTAGTTTGTCTATTTCTATGTTCGTTTTGGGAACGACCTCCAATTAGAAGCAGCTGGTTGTCGTTGCTTCTAATTGGAGGCCATATTTAAGTGGGTTTATGTTCTCTTGTGTTTGTGGGTGTTTTTTTGTTTTTTTGTGTATAGCTGTGTAGCATTACAGGACTGTTGTTCGTTTTCTTGTTGTGTTTAGTGTTCACGTTTAAAAAGTATAAGTATGGACACTTACCACGCTGCGTATGGGTCCGATATTTCTTACTCCTCAGAAGACGAAGATTATGACAGTATTGATGCAGCCCTCAATAACAAATGGGTATTCTAACACTAAGGCTCATTCTCCTGAACCTCAATGTTTTCGGGATGGAGTTCACACACATAGTTAGGGGAAATATAAAGGGGGGGGGGGTTGGTGCAGTTATAGACATTGAGAAGTTTGTCATGACTGCATGTGCTGACAGTGAAACTTTTTTATTTTATTTAACCTTTATTTAACTAGGCAAGTCAGTTAATTAAGAACAAATGACGACCTTACAATGACTTGCTTACAATGACGACCTACCCAGGCCAAACCCTAACCCAGATGAAGCTGGGCCAATTGTGCACCGCCCTATTCTTTGGACACTGTGTTAACAAACCTCCAAATGAGCTTCAATGCCATACAACACTCCTTCATGGATGGATCCCGGTTTCAACTGTACTAGGCAGATGTCAGACAGTGTGTATGGCATTGTGTGGGCGAGCAGTTAACTGATGTCAACGTTGTGAACAGAGTGCCCCATGGTGGGGGTGGGGTTACGGTATGGGCAGGCATAAACTACGGACAATGAACACAATTGCATTTTATTGATGGCAATTTGAATGCACAGAGATACCGTGAGGAGATCCTGAGGCCCATTGTCATGCCATTCATCCGCCGCCATCACCTCATATTTTAGCATGATAATGCACGGGCCCCATGGATCTGTACACAATTCCTGGATCTGTACACAAAGTTCTGTACACAAGCTGAAAATGTCCCAGTTCTTCCATAGCCTGTATACTCCCCAGTCATGTCACCTATTGAGCATGTTTGGGATGCTCTCGATCGACGATAACCAGCAACTTCACACAGCCATTGAGGAGTGGAACAACATTTCACAATCAACAGCCTGATCAACTCTACGCAAAGGAGATACTTTGTGCTGCATGAGGAAAATAGTGGTCACACCAGATAGTGACTGGTTTTCTGATCCATGCCCCTACCTTTTTTTAAGGGTATATGTGACCAACAGATGCATATCTGTATTCCCAGTCATGTGAAGTCCATAGATTAGGGACTAATGTATTTATTTCAATTGACTTATTTTCTTATATGAGCTGTAACTCAGTAACATTTTTGAAATTGTTGCATGTTGAGTTTATATGTTTGTTCAGTTAGATGTTCAATGTTTCTTTAAAAATATATATATTTTAAAAGGAATAGTTTCACCATATTAAATGAGAGATATGTTCACATAACAGGGTTGACCTTAAAATGAGGGACAGACGTAAATGAACCACTAATCACATTAAATAAATACTAATTTTCAAAAAAGACTTTGTCAAAGCAACAAAATAACTAGGTCTTCACAATGATGGTGAAACTTTTGGGATTCAATTTGTTAAAATCTTTCTAGAAATGACACAAGGTTGATCGATGGGGCATGTCAAAATGCTGAAATTGTGTATTTTAGAAAGCTTTTTTTCATATTCAAAATCTAATTTATTGAATTATCTATGTGGTCTGTATTAAAAGGCACTTCATAACAGGCTTCAAAATGCAATATTGGTGTACAATTTCTACTTAAATATCAAAGAGACACAAAATACACTAATTTCGTGGAAAGACCCATGGAATAGGGTTCCATTTGGGACACAGGCACTCACTACTGTGATAGAATGTTGTCAATAGAGCTGCAATCTGGGATTCATGTTTCAACCAAATGGCAGCCCCTCCATTTGTTTTGGTAGTCATTTAAGGGAAGGGGCTCAGGGGGAAATGAGACCCCTCTCAAATTCATAGACAGTGCTCTAGATCCAAGGGCAGTGCAAGCTCATGAGTCATGAGGCATGTTATATTATTGAAGAATTTAAAAGACCATTAAACAGATTCCCATAACCCAGACTGTAGCTTTAAGATATTTTAAGCCTGTGTGTGAGATAGTGTCTATATCCCAAATGGCACCCTATTCCCTACAAAGTGCACTACTTGATCAGAGGGCTAGGTAGTGCACTTTGTAGGGAATAGGGTCTCATTTTGGACACAGCCATCATCTCACACACAGGCTTAACATATCTTAAAGTTACAGTCTGGGATATAGGAGTCTAATGGTCTTTTAAATTAATTAGAGAGAAAGAGAGAAATGAACTGACTCCACTGAGAAGCACTGTGATAGAAGCCTGTTAGGGTGAATCATAATAAAGATGGAGGGAGGAAGGAGACAGGGGGAGAGAAGGTTTGTGTCCCCATAACTACTTCTATCCCCATAATATCTATTTTCTCCTGAAGTTTGCACTTGTTCACTTCCCTTGAAAGGAAATGACTGGCATGGGAAACTTCCTCTAGCCCATGCCTACACCAATCCAAGTTGAAGAAATTGAGACAAAAAGTATCAGTATTTTGAACCTGGGGTGTAACTGCACCTGAGGGAAAGAGAGAAAAGAGGTGATGAGAGGGGAAAGAGGGTGAGAGAAGAGGGAGAGGTTAGGAAATGAGAAAAGAGATGGTTTGTGTTTGCATACAGCATCATCTTGTGGTATTTGAAACAACTACAGATACAGCATATGTAGTATAGCTCACTTTATGTATAGTATTTATATTGCTACTGTCACGTTCACCAACCTACAGTAAATGCATGGAACATAGTAGACAATTGGTGTCCATTTTTAAGTGAATTCCCATTACTTTCTATAAGGCTACTATTAATAATTTGAGCTGCACTACATGTATATTTGTAACTGCATTGTCTGGACCTGTAGCTTTGTATTAAACATATTTGTTGGAATAAGTGGCATCAACTTATAATACTATTATGGTTATTTACTTGCAACTCATTTAAGGTCTAATTATTGCAATATGTCATTAGGCCTCAATATTTCATAATATGTAATGACATGTGTAATATTATTTCTATCATAGGCTACTTTAAAATAATTAGGCCTGATTTCTAATATGCCTGGCTGTCCATATCAATATTTTATTCATATAAAATGATTTGTAGGTTAGTTTTTTCCAACTGCTTACACGTTTTCAAAACTCTCCTTTTTCGAAACTCTACACACAAAATGCAAGATGCCACATCTCCTTCAAAGTGTAACACTGCATTCAAAATGCCATAAACACATGTCAGAATTAAGCATTTGCATCAAATGGCAAACACTGCTTTCATAATAGTACATTTTTGGATATACCATGTAAACACTGTTGTTCTAAATCTAAAGCTCTTTGGTCTTTCATAGGCTCATATCTTCATTTCAATACAATGTTCTACTTTGAAAGTAATCTGCTGAGAGGGGTAACAAAGGTGAATATGAGGGTAGGTACAAAACTACAAATTGTGGATGGGTGGCAAACCAGTTTTGGGCCAGAAGAGCCCGTTGAAAACGAACATTGTCCCATAAAACCACAAATCTAGCAGGCTCCTGATCTGGATCAGGGACAAGCATTGTTTAAATTGCATCCAGAAAAGTGAGCATATGGCCAGTGTGGCATTGTGATGGAGGACCCCGTTTTGAGTGATGGCAGCACAGTTATATTACCCCCACGCTGTCCAGGGACATTGGTAATTGCCCTCTGTCCTATTACATTTCTTCCGCAGCGCCTGGTTTTGGTGAGGTTGAAGCCAACCTCATCCACATAAATAAATTAATGGCGAATTACATGGGCATCCAGCTCCAATACTCTCTGTAACAGACAAAAGGATATACAGATGAGTAAATATGGTATGCCTGAAGTACTGGAAGTGGTGTTGCATCTACAAAGTCATGTCGCATATTCTTGACTCTGTCAGAGTTTCTCTCAAATGGCACCTTGTAAAGTTGTTTCATCGTCACTCGGTGCCGTTGGAGGATGCGTTGTATGGTCGACAGGCTTACAAAATTGATGTTGTTAAATATGGTGTTATTATTCAAGATATGCTCTCTTATCTCTCGAATCCTAATTGCATTGTTGGCCAAAACCATATTTAATTGCAGTCTCTTGTACATCTGTAAAGAAGCGTCCTCGTCCTCCATGATGTCTTTGCCTTTCCACGTTGTACAGAATTCAAACACAGTATGTGTTCAGCATAGGAACTGTAAACAATGTACAAAAAAAAGGTAGTACAGCATGATAACCAACCTTATTCATTCAATGCAGTGCAGTAAATGGATGGCTTAGAGTTACAAGTGTTTATGCAATCATACGTATTTTACAGTACATTACTGTAATGCTAAAATAGTCATTAGATAGTTGCACGCCTGTTCTCATTTCTGAAGGTTTGAATTATGGATGCCACTGTAAATCGACTCAAGTTGGGCTGGACTCTCAGTCCAGCCTCTCTCATGGTCAAACCGTGGTTGATCACATGATCAACAAGTGTTGCCCTAATCTCATCAGAGATGGCTCTCCTTCCTTCACTTCTTTGTCCTTGTACTCCTCCAACTCTCCGTCTTTGAATTTGTCCTCGTTGTTGTTGTTGCCCCCCCTGCCTCTCCCTCCTACTCCTCCTCTTGCTCTCTATCCATTGTTCGCATCCATTGTTCAAAACAGGTAATCTGACCTTTGACCTATTTATAGGCCTGTACTACAGTAAAGCAGTGATTGGTTAGTGATCAGTTAAGCAATTAGTGTTTGCACATGTGAGGAGTGTGTGTGTGTGACCTGGTGAGTAAGTGTAGCATTTTGATTGGTTGTGTTTGGAAAAGGAAAGCAAGTCACTTCCTGTTAGATTTTTGTGTTTTAGGTAGAGAATTATGTGTAGTGTTTTGAAAAAAGTGTTTTATGCAATTGACAACTGAGTCAAAGGCTGAGAAATAGCTTATGGTTTTGGATATTTGGTGTGTAGTTTTGCACTTTAAGTGAGAGGTTTCAAAAAGATTTTGTGTGTAAGCAGTTGGAAAAAACCTCCTCCTTGTATTACAGTTAACATCAGGAGGAGCTGTTACACAAAGCTAACATAGTCCTTACTGAAAGTCAGTGGTGGTCAACTTTGAGAGAGTCTATATGATATTTTACTGTTCCTTTAAAGAAGATGGCCAATGTGTCGCACGGACAACTGGTAAAGTATGCCAAAATATAATTGTATTCAACATTCTGGCATGTAGAGGTCGTGAGAGAATTTTCCTGATTCAAACGCTAATTTCGCCCTGAAAGAATTCAATGCAATTTAATACCGCGTTTCCTGTCAAGCGGAGGTGCTCGACATCGTGCACTGTTTGCGCGTGTCTGTTCTGTGTGTGGATGTTAAAATCTGAAGAATTGCCAGGGAAATTAAGTTAACGTGTAGGCCCTACGAGTAATTCAACCATAACCAGGTAAATTGAACTAAGTAGATATGCCGATATGTCTTGTGCCGTGTGTATGAATATTTAGAGATTGTCGAGGTACACAATACAAATGTTTTCTTCGCAGAAAAATGCCTGTTCTACAGCAGGCCCGCCACTATCTTATTTCTCAATACAGCGAATAGGTTCAGTGGGATATCCCTTATTCCGCCTATACCTTTCTATTAATATCGTTATTAGTGAGAAAAATGTTGTCGAATTACCGGTGTCCTTTGAGAATAGGACAACGTAAAGAGAGGGTTTGATGGAGCAGTGGCCAAGTAGCGGAGGAACATGGTTGCTCTGCGGTGTCTCCTAGTGACACACACCGGGCATAAGTGCAGCCCGAGCCGCTAGAGGGATACGGGCCTGCCGGGGGTGGCGTTGCGACAACCAGGGCATTGAGGTTCGGAGACAATGTCCTCAACATACGATTTTGTTGGAAAGCAAACGTTCCTATTTATCAGCTATAGCCATATGCAGACGATGTTACTGTTACCACAGGTAAAGTTAAATGTTTGTATGGATGGTAACAAATTATTTTTGGATTCAGTGTTAAAAGTCGTTCTCGGCTATTATGTATGATGACGGCAAATCGCGTTTGGACATGGATTGTCGTCTATTTTAACTGGCTATACAGTAAGTTACATTGACTCATCTGTCCACGTTGTATTCGTGACCAAATGATATCTGCGTTTTTGTGGTATATTATTTGATTAAACAGTAGCCTAGGCTTGGTCTTCTCTGGGCTTTTAGCCCTCCCTTCTTTCTCATCTGACTACTGCAGCCTGGGATGTCGGCAACGTTGTTTATCCCTCTACTTGGTTGGTATAGAATGGCGGGTTTGAGTATCGCGCTACACATGACCGCCCCTTACACCTGCTACTTTGATGCAGTGCATTCGTGCATGACGTAGTCTTTGTAGAATACCCTAATTTGGTTGAGTGTTAAATTAATAAAACGTTCATATTCTGGCAGATTTTGTCTTTTTTTTAACCAATTTAGGCCAATGCCCTTACTGCATTGCTGTAGCTATACCCTGTACCTATACCCTGGTCTCAATTGGGATTCCCTGTATAAATAGAGGTTAAATTAAAGCATTGTAATTATCATGATACTCAGTAAAGGACCATTTCAGCAGTAATGTCATGTACTTTTCGAAGGTTTTCTATTCCTTTCTAGGTGCATAATCAGAAATACAAGACCAATATGAGGCATTGTGCCCATAGGGGGCACACATTTTTCAAACACCTGAAACATCCCAAAATTCTCCAACTTACTTTGTGCCCTCTCATCCTTTGTGCCTACAGTAAAAATCTGAACAATAAAAAGAATGTATGATATGAATACAAAAGCTGTATTTTGACTCTCTTGTTTCCTTTTTTGTTTCAGATGTAAAGATGTGAGTGTGGTCTGAGGCAGCTGTGATCCCATGCTCCAGCCCCCACACCCACCCCAGCACCACACTAGAATGTACTTGAACTTGCCTCCAGTCGCGGCTTTGCACACAGAATGGAGGTCATCGTGCGGTGGTCTGCCCAGAGGCTTTAGCGGTCTGCCCCTGTGCTTCAATGACTCTGACAGCGACTTGTCCACCACTGGAACACCCATCTCAGAGAAGGTCCAGATGATCATAGAGAGCCTAAGGAGCACCCAGTCCTCACTCAACATGGGCGACGAGACAGAGGGGAACCAAGTGCTATCAGGGCAACCGGTACAGGAGGCTGGAGCCCGGGGCTCCCAGGGCCAAGGCTTCAAGGTCCGGAGGGGGCCTCCTGTGGTTATGGGACCCAAGCCCAAATTCAGAGGCCCTCTTCCTCTCACTCACACTGATAACTTGCTGGCACTGCCAGAAGTTTCCTATAATGTTGATTCGGAGAGTTCTGACGGCGATGACTCTGTAGATAGAGGCATCGAGGAGGCCATTCAGGAGTACCTGAAGGAAAAGGATGACCACAAACGCAAGGCTGAACCAGAACCAGCCACTAATATTTTACAGCCACCCAAGATTCCCCGGAGGGAGGCTGCGCCAACCTTTCCAGAACCTACTAAACAACATTCCGACAGCAATAAGGTTTTAACTGCCAGCAACCAGGTTCCGAGAAGTGTCAAAACAGAGACACACAACACTGCACTACCCATGAAAAAATGTTTGAAAAGTAAGATACCCACCTGTAAAGAGAATCCCTTTAAGAAACTGGACACAATAAGTAACGCAGCGGTGATAAAAAAACGATCTTCTTCGGAACAGAAGAGAGGCCCCTCTAATTCCAACCCTCTCTCTGACAAACGGAAGAGTCCTGTACTGAAAGCATTGAAGTTGGAGGAACACTTGTCTGACAGTGACAGCAGCAGCAGTAGTGATGACGGTATTGAGGAGGCTATTCAACGCTACCAGCAGGAGAAGAAGAAAGAGAGACATGAAGGAGGCAGACAGTCCTCCAAACCCCTTCTCATCCTCAAAGAGGAGTCCGACTCCAGCAGCAGTGATGACGGAATAGAGGAGGCCATCCGCCACTACCAGCTGGAGAAGCAGAAAGAGAAGGGTGTACCTAAGATCTCTCTATTTCTACCCAAACAAAAGCAAGTGGGTAAAGCAGCGGCTCCCCTGCACTGTCCAGAGAGCACAAGCACTCAGGCAGCGGCCATGAAAAAACACAAACTGTCTAAAAAGAAGAAACCTGAGACTAGGGATTTAAAATCATCTCTACCTTCTCAAACTCCTGGTTCCTCACTCTCTCTTATCAAGAAGAGATTAGCAGCTAGCAGCCCCAAAGGGAATGGCCTCCTCCTGTCGACTAAAGTGGAGCCGCTGCGAGAGAGGGGGCAAGAGCAGTACACCACCCCATTCCCAGCCACTCTGAAGGTGAACACCACCACCACAGCTGAGCTGATGTGTGCTGAGGCCATTCTGGACATTTCTAAAGCTGTCATTAAAATGCCAGGGGCCTTTAACCCTAACATAGCATCAGCAGGCCATATCAATATTAACAGTAGCTCCACGGAGTCCACCGCCACCACTTCTCTTCTCATCTCCACAAACTGCCATGATGATGATAATAATAATACAAGTGATGATGAGAGCTCCATTGATAGTGAGGATGGGATCGAACAGGAAATCCGGAAGTTTCTTGAGGAGAAAGCCCAAATGCACAAACTGCCACCTGGGCCCGGCTCAGATGTTGGTACTACAAGTCCAGGTGGAACCAACACAATAACAGAACCAGAGAAAAACACCAAACTGAATCCGGCCCAGAAGAAAACACTGAGGCTGTCTGTGACGCAGAAAAGAAAGCGCATAGAGGAAGGTGGCAGCAGGAGGGGTTCCAAGGAAGGAGAAAGTGATCTCAAAATGAAAGAAGAGGCACTCCCAAAGCATTTGACCAAGTATGACTCAAGATCATCTGTTTCCTCCCTGAAAAAAGCCCCACTGAAATCAGTGAGGGGCTCAGAGAGGAGGGGGGAACCTAAGAGTGGAGACAAGAGTAGCTCACTGGACAGTGACGAAGACCTGGACACTGCAATAAAAGACTTGCTCAAGACTAAGAAGAAGTTGAAAAAGAAGACTAGAGATGTGAAGTTGAAGTCAAGGAAGGGCCTTGAGGATGAGGAGCCTTTGTCTAGAAAAACAGAGTTAAAGAAGCTGGGTATGGACCATGTGCCCAAGACTACCAGTCTTTTGAAAACGAGCCTTAAAGTCACTACTACTACTGCCCAGAGTAGTAACAACAACAGAAAAAAAGGCACATTTAGTAAGCATGTGTCACAGTATCCACAGAGCAATGAGAAGAAAGAGCCCCTCAACCAGACAGATGAGATGGACCGATCTCAAGGGAACAGGGATGTAGAAGGCCTGTCAAGAGAGACTAACCCAGTTGTGGTTCAGATCAAGGAAGAGAGCAGTTCAGTGGACAGCGACGACAGCATCGAACAGGAGATCAGAAAGTTCCTGGCAGAAAAGGCCAAGGTTTCTACTACCACAGTGAAAACAGATGATCGAGAGGAGATCAGGAATGGCAAGGGCAAAACTACAGTCCCTCTCACTGAGAAATGCATCAAATTGGAAAATCAGCTGGCTGAAATTCCAAGGATAGACGTTACTCAATTCCCTGACCTGCCTCGTCAGAGCAGTTGTGAGCAGAGAGGAGTTCCGGACAGAGGAATCTTTCCAAACACCCCCCCTATCCAGCCAGTGCCAGGAAACCACACCCCAGAAACAGCCAGTGGGTCGTGCCTCCTCTCAGCCCTCACCCCCAGCTCCTATCCTCCAGTGCTGGAGCCTGCCAATGGCACTGTGTCTGGGGCTGCCAGATCAGAGAAGAGGAGGAGCTCTAGTTCAGATTCAGGAAGCGGTGATACCCACCAGAGTGCCAACTCTGAGATGGCAATGGGTCACAGCTACAGGTCATTTCCCAGCACCAGCTACCCCTTGCCCAGGACTGACTCGGAGCAGTGGTGTAAGAGCCAAGTGATCCCCACCACTGAGACAAAAGAGAAGATCCATAACAGGAACCCATTCCAGTACAGCTCACCTAGTTTCGGTGAGAAGACAGCCACCACTCCAGCGTATCAGTGTGTAGTACCAGCCAGTATCTATCCGCGTAGGAGGAATATTGAGCCTGCACCGGATACACCTGTCTCCACCCGTCCTGCTGCTGTACGGACTGGGAGCAGCATCAGATCACCACTGGTTCCATTCCACCGCCCCTCCTCAGAGACCACATCGACATCGACTGCCGTCTTCAGCTCCCCGTTCCCCAGCCTGACCAGGAGACCTACGGAGACAGGACCATCAGGGAGGTACTTCCTTCAGGGTCATGAGTCAGGCAGCCGCTGGGGTCAATCCCCAACCCTGACCCCGGGGCTGACGGAGAGCAGCGTGGTACACGTGGCCAAGGACAAGACAATGTTTGTTGAACTGTCCACGAACAAGACCAACCACGTTCAGGTCAGAAGCAGGGAGGTGAAAGTGAGTGAGGGAAAGGAGGAAAGGAGGAGAGACTTGCCAGGAGGAGAGAGTGAGAGAGAAAGGGAGTGCAGGAAGACAGAGGAGAGAGGAGAAGAGCAGATAGGAAGACGAGGAGAGGAGTGTGTAGATGAGACCGACGTCAGCGAGTCAGATGAGAGGTCGAGCCCAGAGCAGCAGGGCTTTCCCACTTTGTAAGTGCAGGCTTTTTCCTTGTTTGTTAGGTCACATAGCAGCATCACATAACCTTTTTTTTATGTTAGTTAGCCTATTGAGTGAGCCCTCCTTCCTGGATGTCATGTCAATTCAAGTACATTTGTTAGTTTGTAGGTTCCAATGGATTGTTTGTTGTTAATACACACACAAAGCCTCTTTTTATATGTTTGTACATTTTATACATCTATTTAAATACTGTAACGCAATGTCATTGAGAATTTAAGACTAAAATGTTCCTTTTTTAATTTGTGCTCTTAGATTATTATTTTAAATTCTTATCATTGAAACCCTTAAAAGCAATATCAGCCACTGCCCTGAAACATCAAGCAGAGTGCATGAATGTTAGTACCACCCAATGCACAGCTGTGTGTCTGGTTGTTTCTTACAGGAAATAAGATGGTTATTTTTGTCTCACCAATGTTTCACTGACTGTTTTTGTAAAGATACAACATATGAAAACCCTATCAAAGCCCTCTAAAGTTATCAGGCCAAAGATATAGGCCTAACCACCCAAATATACTATATGAGTAATTGGTACAATAACATATTGGGTCAAAAATGAACAATTGAAGACGTCATTTTACAGGGAGCAGTGAGTTAGTGTTTTGAAGCTCTATGGATGAGTGACTGAAGGGACTTATTTTTATCATGCAAATACGTCAGACTGTATTCAACTAATATGCTTGTGTGTGTGTTTGTTCCCTTACCCTCCTTGTAATTTGTCCATTGGCCAAAATCTTCCCTTTGCATTCTAATATAGTCTTCCTCTTTTTTTAGTGGCATTAACACATTTAAACAAAAAAGTATCATATTGTATTCTCATGACAAGCCAGTTTAAACCTTGTCATAAAGGAGGCATATATTTATGTTTGTTCTCTTTCAAGGGTTCTGTCAGCAGTGGTTAAAATAGCAAAAGCAACTAACCCCAGTCACAAATGCTGTTTTTACGTGTGGTTTTTGTATATTTGCTCTGTTCTAACGCTGAAAATATACAAATACTTTTTGAAACATGAAGAGATTTTCCTCTACAATCATAGGCACATTGCCCATATCAATGGTTGATTTCCCTCTGACAAACTGTCAAAAGCACACAAATCATCAAGGCTCTTTGTATTTCTTGACTTGCAGTTTGGTTGTTTTTTTGTTTGATGTTCTAGTAGTTTTCTTGAATTTTGTTATGTGAAAATATTATTTATTTTTGTTTATGGAAAAAAGGAGGAAAAAAAGAATTGTACTGAACATGCTGTGCATTGCCAGTTTCATAAATATTTAGCAAAAATTAAACTTTCTCCTTTTTCGCCCGTCAAAGGAAAAAACAACTTTGACTGTATCTTTTAAAGTGCAACCGTGTAATAAAGAGTGAATTTCATCAATAGTGATGCATCTCTTATCTAATTCAATTCAAATGTATCCTCAACAATATTATAAACACCTTGATATTCCTCAACAAAGATGGGCCGTACATACATCACAGCTCTTCAAGGTGTTCTTATCAGCTGCTACTCTTCAGAAGGACACTTGCCACTGGAGAAATGTGCATTTCTGTTAAACAACTGTCTAACTCTTGATATATTATCCCTGTATATGACTCATTTAGCTAACGTTAAAGGCCTTCGTGTCCTCTGACCTCATCATATTACCAAATCAGAATTACTCAGCAGTGAGGGGTTCAGCAGTACCTTGGGCCACAATACATGGCTTCTCTCTCCTTGATCTCTCAACATCTCCCTCTGGTAACCGCATGTAAAAGTCTGGTCTGCGGCCAGCCGGCCCACACCATTTACATTTCTCTACTGTTGAGAGTGATATGATCGTACTGGCTTCATGGTTATCATGATGTTCATAATGTCTAGTGCATAAGCAGAGTGAGGATAGGAGTCTGTGTTCGACATCAATTTTGCTCAGTCGCTGATTGCCGACCCCAAATTATAGGGCGTGTTCCTCTGTCCAGGCTTAGCTGACGCATGCCAGATCTTACAATGCCTGGATAGGTATTTTACAGCATGTGAACCACATGTTATAGCTATCTGGTGTATGACGGAACAGTCGATGACGTGGCATGCAACCGTTGGTTGATGCATGCAACGTCTGAGCAGGGGAATGCGACCATAATGAGTAGTCATTCATAATGCAAGGTGATGTGTAGATCAGTCTGACTACATAAACATGCACTGATGTTTCCTCCCCTACTCTGCCTTGCCCCAGGTCTCTGTCCAGCTCCATTGACCCTGGTATCACCCTCAGCCCTTACATAGCATTGAACACAGAGGAAAGGAGCAAGAGGTTCAGATGGATGTGTAAAGCTGTTGCTGTAAATCAGCCAAAGGTACAGTGACGTACAGGGGCCAGTTAAGCACGTTGCGCACTGCCCATACAATGCCAATCAAACACCAACTAAAAACAGATGGATAGGTGTGCCTAGTGCTTAATTTGAGCCAGCACCTCTCTGTTTTGTTCTGGGAGCTGTTTGGCCGGATCCGGTACCTCTCATGGCATGAAAGATAATTGTCACTTTTTACAATATAAGAATTCAAATGAAAGAGATCAAAGTTAATTTGAGTTACCTCTTTGTTTATTGTCCTGCCCCAACCCACCCAAAAAAACGTAATGTGAAAAAGTAGATTTTCAGCCTGGGCCTGATATTCTAAGAGTTGATTCGGGTTGGGCCAACCCAGACTTATGGTTTGCGTAACATTGTAACCTATGTTTGAGACCAATGCATGGCCATGGCTGTGTGAGTAGCACACCTGTATCTCTCACAGAACTAACATTTTCCCAATGTGTAAGTGCCTCTACTCTCCTGCTCTATGCTACTACGCAAATACAATTATTTTTTCTTATGTGTTCCAGTACCTCAGGCACCCCTCTCTCCCGCTCACATTTTGTTCCGGCACCTCCCGATTTACAAATTAAGTACTGGGTGTGCCCCTATGTTTTTGTTGGAGTTTATTAGGCATTGTAATGGGCAGTGTGCAAGGGGCTTTACAGTGTGTTCCAATCTGTCTGGAATAGGTTTGTGATGAATTGGGGTTTGTTGGCTTGGTTTGTTAACAATCGATTCTTTCTGGGCTCTTTTTCAGAAGACCAAGTTTGAGAAACCTGTGAAGAGAAAGCTCCAATTTCTACCTCTATCCAGGTACATTTTGTGGGCAAATCTTGTCATATTTAACCTACTTGATAACACAATAGTACAACACATAGATAAATAAAGGATTAGGCACAGACATGGTTAAATTAGAAGATAAGGAGGGTTCATTGAGTGTAATGAATTGTTTTTCTTTGCAGGAAAAATAAATCAACTGGGAAGTAAAGCAACAGAAGCACAGATGTTTTTTTTACAGGAAGATCTTTCAAGATTTATTATCAAACATTTAAATGAGTATATGCCATTTAGCAAATGCTTATATCCAAAGCAACTTAGTCATGCGGATGAAAACTGTTATTGTTGGTGAAGAGGGTTTGTCTGTTGTATGTGAGTTGTTTGATTCTGAATTATGTTGGTTATGTTGAAATTGCACTTGTTATTGCTCAACAATGTTTTAATTATTTATATTTGTTTCATATTTGGATAACATTTATTTTTAATTAGGCTATGGTTTCTCAATATTCAAATTGACAGTTGTTGAAGAACGTTTTCAATTTCAATACATTTTATAGATTGACTTCTACATCACATTCATATTAATGTTCAAATATCATTTATTGGGAAAAAAACACAATTCTGAAAATCAATATATCCCCAAAAATGTTGATGCTACAGTATTTGGCTAGAATTTGACAATGAATTATGTAGGCTACAAGAATATACAGTATGGTACAGTAACTGTGGTATTACAATTCAATAAAGTTTTTGAATGAGCATTCAACTACATGCGTGCTCCTGGGAGTTGTGGTCCAATGGAAATTATTGACACGTGATCTAGTGCGTACAACACATCCAATGGACTTCAACTACCAGTCGCATATTTCTTTGACCTTCAGTGGGAGGGGACAGCACGAGCAAGCATGGCAGCTGGAGTTCTTACCAAAGGTACATTTTTATTTACATTATACAATCAATTCATATATTTTGGTTATGATTATGACATGAAATATATTTAGCATCTCTTTTGCTACCTTGCAAGACTGTACAACCTATCCTCGTTTTTAATTGTCCGACAATTCAATTGCACAACCATTGCTAACGTTAGCTAGCAGTAGCATCACACATCCAAATCAACTTGGATGGTCAACGTTACAATGTAATGTTTTATATGTTATAGCTAGCTGCTGTCTTTATCGTCTGACTGCTAGCTAACTGACTATGCTGGTGGGTTTCTTGTAGGTTTGTGCGGGTTCCGCCAGCCCCGGATTGTTGCAGCCGGATACTCCTGTAGTGGACCTCTCTATGCAACTGCTACCGCAGTCAAAACACTCCCTTTGCGAACGGACAGCACGGGTAGGCAGAGTTGTCAGTGACACGTACAGTTTGGTATCTTACAGTAGTTAATGCTATGGATATTTAACACGAATTCATAAAGCTTCTCTACAATCACAAAGAACTAACCACTTCTCGATTATTATTTTTTTAATAGCTGTCACTGACACGATCCAGAACTTGCCTCTTGAAACGCCAGATTTCTTTCGCTTGTCAGAACTCTTCTCCTTGAAAGATCTATTCGATGCCAGAGTGCACCTTGGACACAAGAAAGGCTGCAGACACAGGTTGGATGGCTGATTTTCATAGTTCATCTGACAGTTATGTTCTCATTGTAGTTCGTATTGACTTTATCTACCATATTTACTCTTGCATCAGCGTAAAGTAAAACCAGCTGGATTATCTTCATAGGGCAACATTAAAACATATAAAAAAAAAATTATTAACCTTTTATTTAACTAGGCAAGTCAGTTAAGAACAAATTCTTATTTTACAATGACTGCCTACCAGGCAACAGTGGGTTAACTGCCTTGTTCTGGGGCAGAACTACCGATTATTATTATTTTTTAACTTGTCAGCTCAGGGATTCGATCCAGCAACCTTTCGGTTCCTGGCCCAACGCTCTAACCGCTAGGCTACCTGCCATCCCAAAACATGCCTTGCAGATTTCATATACAGAGACAGACAGCATACTGTAGGTATGAACAGGAGCACATTGTCACACAAACATTGATCTTGATTCTCTCTCCCTCCATCCCTCTCTACTAGGCTGATGGAGCCCTATCTGTTTGGCAGTCGTCTGGACCAGGACATCATCGACCTGGACCAGACAATGGAGCACCTCCAGAGCGCCCTGAACTTCACCGCCCACATCGCCTACCGCGGCGGCGTCATCCTCTTCGTCTCCCGCCGCCGACAGTTCGGCCACCTGGTGGAAAGCACGGCAGGGGACTGCGGAGAATATGCCCACACACGCTACTGGCAGGGTGGTCTGCTCACCAATGCCCCAATCCAGTACGGCCCGGGGGTCAGGCTGCCTGACCTCATCGTCTTTCTCTCAACGCTCAACAACGTCTTCCAGCAGCATGTGGGGGTCCGCGATGCGGCCAAGATGAATATACCCACGGTGGGGGTGGTGGACTCTAACTGCAACCCCAGCCTGGTGACATACCCGGTGCCTGGGAACGATGACACACCAGCCGCAATGGAGCTGTACTGCCGCCTCTTCAAGATGACCATCAACAGGGCCAAGGACAAGAGGAGGCAGATAGAGCTGCTCCAGGGTCTATCGCCAGCGGGCCTCACACCGGGCTCCCCGTGAGAGGCACTGGTGGAATTAATGAAGGGCCCCTTTTTGAGTTCTTTGAAAATGCATTCTTCAATTTTACTCCCTTGAAGTTAACCCTGATCTGAAATGATAGGATAGGTGAAATCTCTGCCTTTTGGCGAAGATCAAGTGTAGTATTTGAAAGCAAGTGTTCCACTTCATTGTTTACACCAACATAACAAATTGTTATTTGTCGGGTGTATCGAAATGCATGTGTTCCTAGCTCCAACAGTGCGGTAGTATCTAACAGTTCACTGCAAAACACACATCTCAAAGTAAAATAATGGAATTAAGAACTATATAAATATTATGTTCATGTCAGATTAGGGATTTATACCAAGGAAGGGTGGGTAAAGCATGCATTTAGGTGCGGCAGGTAGCCTTGTGGTTCGTGTTGGGCCAGTAACCGGAAGGTTGCTAGATCAAATCCCCGAGCTGACAAGGTAAAAATCTGTCGTTCTGACCCTGAACTAGGCATTTAACCCACTGTTCCTAGGCCCGTCATTGTAAATAAGAATTTGTTCTTAACTGACTTGCCTAGTTAAATAAAGGTAAAAAAATATGTATATATTCAAACATGGCCAAGGACTGTACTGCTAAAATGCTATATGAAGCACCGTTTTTCAGCAACATATTTGGTGCATTTGTACAGAGTTGTTGCTATTTGTCTAGATTTATCTGTGGAGAAACTGAGGTTTACAAAGTATGTAATTGCAATGTTTGCTCCATCAAACTGATCATGTTTCCAGATTATTTCTAACATTCAGCTTGACATTGTCTGGTCAAATAAAATTAAAAAAAGGTATTTCTGTATCAAATGACATGAATGCACTCATACTATTTGTCAAGTAAACTTTCTTTTCACTAAATATGTGTGGTCTCGTGTGCTTTTTCTACATTCCAACTATTTCCTTGAATTGTACTGGGCTAAAATCTTAGTGTACCCAGTCATGAAAAAGCAATGACTGAATTCGTCTAAAATCCTTATCATTGTAGCAATAAAATACGAAATGGCGCTGGCATGTATAGTGGCTGTTTTATGGTTTCCTGACCAATTATACTATTTTCCACTGATCTTAACTTTTTTTTTTGTACATCATGTTTCTGCCATCGTTTCATATGACCGAAAAGAGCTTCTGGACATCAAAACGGTGATCACACCTCGATTTGGGTGAAGAATTATACTTCAATGACTCAGCCGCTCAAGACATACTGCTCACCCGGGACCAGGTCCTAATCCCCGACACTCGGAAGAGGAAAAGACAGAGATATAGAGGCTGACGTGGGGGCAGCCTGATGAAACTACCTCTACCCCCTGTTCTATTGGCGAATGTACAATCACTGGAGAACAAATGAGACAGGCTCCGTTTGAGAATGTCCTATCAACGGGACCTGAAGAATTGTAATATCCTATGCTTTGTGGAGTCGTGGCTGAACAAGGACATGGTTAATATGAATCTAGCTGTTTTTTCTATACATCGGCAGGACAGAACGTCAGTGTCTCGTAAACTCGAGCAGGGGTGTGTGTCTCTGTTAACAACAGCTGGTGCACAATCTCGAGGTTCTGCTTGCCTGAGTTAGAATACCTCATGATAAGCTGTAGACCATACTATTTACCAAGAGAGTTTTCATCAATATTTTTCGTAGCCGTATACTTACCACCACAAACCGATGCTGGCACTAAGACCGCACTCAACGTACTGTATAGGGCCGTAAGCCAACAAGAAAATGCTCATCCAATGGCAGTGCTCCTAGTTGGCAATGATTTTAATGCAGGAAAACTGAAATCCGTTTTACCTCATTTCTACCAGCATGTCACCTGTGCAACTAGCGGGAAAAAACTAGATCATCTTTACTCCACACACGCATACAAAGCTCTCCCTCACTGTCCATTTGGCAAATCAGACCAGAACTCTATACTCCTGATTCCTGCTTAAGTAAGGATCCGCCCCTTTTTTTCAATTTTTGCCTAAAATGGCCTACCCAAATCTAACTGCCTGAAGCTCAGGCCCTGAAGCAAGGATATGCATATTCTTGGTATCATTTGAAAGGAAACACTGACGTTTGTGGAAATGTGAAAGGAATGTAGGAGAATTTAACACAATAGATCTGGTAAAAGATAATACAAAGAAAAAACTGTTTTATTTGTGTTTTTTTTGGTTCCATCGACTTTGAAATGCAAGAGAAAGGCCATAATGTATTATTCCAGCCAAGGTGCAATTTATATTTTGGCCACTAGATGGCAGCAGTGTATGTGCAAAGTTTTAGTCTGATCCAATGAACAATTGTATTTCTGTTCAAAATGTTGTATCAAGACTGCCCAAATATGCCTCATTTGTTTATTAATAACTTTATGTTCAAAACTGTGCACTCTCCTCAAGCAATAGCATGGTATTCTTTCACTGTAATAGCTACTGTAAATTGGACAGTGCAGTTAGATTAACAATAATTTAAGCTTTCTGCAAGTACCAGATATGTCTATGTCCTGGGAAATGCTCTTGTTACTTACAACCGCATGCTAATCGCATTAACCTACGTTAGCTTAACCGTCGCACAGGGGACCCACCAATCCTGAAGAAATTACCCTGTTTAAAGGTTTTACATCGGCTACGGCCAGCATGATCACACAGTTGTTTGGTTTGTGTCATAGGGCAGCTCGTGGCTGGGTTTCCCTTCGTAATCCATGATAGTTTGCAAGCCCTGCCACATCCAACGAGCGTCAGAGCCAGTGTAGTAGGATTTGACCTTAGTCCTGTAATAACGCTTTGCCTGTTTGATGGTTCGTTTGAGTGCGTAGCGGGATTTCTTATAAGTGTCTGGATTCGTGTCCCGTTCCTTGAAAGCAGCAACTCTATAGCCTTTAGCTCAGTGCGGATGTTGCCTGTATTCCATGGCTTCTTGTTGGAATATATACGTATGGTCACTGTGGGGACGACTTGGTCGATGTGCTTATTAATGAAGCCCAGAACATATTCCAGTCTGTGCAAGCAAAACAGTTTAGCATCCGCTTCATCACACCACTTCCGAATTGAGTGTGTCACCGGTACTTCCTGTTTGAGTTCTTGCTTGTAACATTCACAAGGCCCCAGGGCCAGACATATTACCAGGAAGCGTATTCAGAGCATGCGCTGACCAGCTGGCAAGTGTCTTCAATTACATTTTCAACCTCTCCCTGGCCCAGTCTGTAATACCTACATATTTCAAGCAGACCACCATAGTCCCTGTGCCCAAGAACGCCAAGGTAACCTGTCTAAATGACTATTGCCCCGAATCCATGGCTTACATTAACACCATCATCCCAGAGACCCTGGACCCTTTCCAATTTGCATACCGCTACAACAGATCCACAGATGACGCAATCACTATTGCACTCACTGCCCGTTCTCACTTGGACAAAAGGAACAACAACATGAGAATGCTGTTCATTGACTATAGCTCAGCGTTCAACACCATAGTGCCCTCGAAGATCATCTCTAAGCTAAGCTCCCTGGGACTGAACACCTCCCTCTGCAACTGGATCCTGGACTTCCAAACGGGCCGCCCCCCAGGTGGTGAGGGTAGGCATAAAAGATCTGCCATGCTGACCCTCAACACGGGGGCCCCTTAAGGAGGGGTGCTTAGTCCCCTCCTGTACTCCCTCTTCACCCACGACTGCGTGGCCGCACATAACATAGCGCCAATACAGGACTAAGATCGAATCGTACTACACTGGCAGGGCCTGCAAACTATTACAGACTACAAAGGGAAGCACAGCCAAAAGCTGCCCTGTGACATGAGCCTACCAGACAAGCTAAATAACTTCTATGCTCGCTTCGAGGCAGATAACACTGAAACATGCATGAGAGCATCAGCTGTTCCGGACAACTGAGTGATCACGCTCCCCGCAGCCGATGTGAGAAAGACCTTTAAATAGGTCAACATTCACAAGGCCGCAGGGCCAGACAGATTACCAGGACGTGTACTCCGAGCATGCACTGACCAACTGGCAAGTGTCTTCACTGACGTTTTCAACCTCTCCCTGTCTGAGTCTGTAATACCAACATGTTTCAAGCAGACCATCATCGCCCTTGTGCCCAAGAAAGCGAAGGTAACCTGCCTAAATGACTACCTACACGTAGCACCAACGTCTGTATCCATGAAATGCTTTGAAAGGCTGGTCATGGCTCACATAAACACCATTATCGCAGAAACCCTAGACCCACTCCAATTTGCATACTGCACCAACAGATCCACAGATGATGCAATCTCTAGTGCACTCCACACTGCCCTTTCACACCTGGACAAAAGGAACACCTATGTGAGAATGCTATTCATTGACTACAGCTCAGCGTTCAACACCATAGTGCCCTCAAAGCTCATCAGTAAGCTAAGGACCCTGGGACTAAACACATCCCTCTGCAACTGGATCCTGGACATCCTGACGGGCCGCCCCCAGGTGGTAAGGGTAGGTAACAACACATCCGCCATGCTGATCCTCAACATGGGGGCCCCTCAGGACTGCACGGCCAGGCATGACTCCAACACCATCATTAAGTTTGCTGATGACACAACAGTGGTACTGATCACCGACAATGATGAGACAGCCTATAGGGAGGAGGTCAGAGACCTGGCCGTGTGGTGCAAGCACAATCTCCCTCACCGTGATCAAGACAAAGGAGATGATTGTGGACTACAGGAAAAGGAGGACCAAGCACACCCCCATTCTCATCGACGGGGCTGTAGTGGAGCTTCAAGTTCCTTGGCATCCACATCACCAGCAAACTAACATGGTCCAAGCACACCAAGAAAGTCGTGAACAAAACCTATTCACGCTCAAGAGACTGAAAAGATTTGGCATGGGTCCTCAGATCTTCAAAAGGTTTTACAGCTGCACCATCGAGAGCATCCTGACGGGTTGCATCACTGCCTGGTATGGCAACTGCTCGGCCCCCGACCGCAAGGCACTACAGAGGGCAGTGCGTACGGCCCAGTACATCGCCAGGGCCAAGCTTCCTGCAATCCAGGACCTCTATACCAGGCGGTGTCAGAGGAAGGCCCTAAAAATGGTCAAAGACTCCAGCCACCTTAGTCATAGACTGTTCTCTCTGCTAACGCACGTCAAGCAGTACCGAAGTGCCAAGTCTAGGTCCAAGAGGCTCCTAAATAGCTTCTACCCCCAAGCCATAGACTCCTGAACAGCTGGAACGCTGCTGCTACTCTCTGTTATTATCTATGCATAGTCACTTTAATAACTCTACCTACATGCACATATTACCTCAATTACCTCAACACCAATGCCCCCGCACATTGACTCTGTACTGGTACCCCCTGTATACATCCCAGCTATTGTTATTTACTGCTTGTTTTTAATCATTTGTTATTCTTATCTCTTGTTTTTTGGGGGGTAGTTTCTTAAAACCACATTCTTGGTTAAGGGCTTGTCAGTAAACATTTCACTGTAAGGTATGTATTTGGTCATGGATACCTTTTAAAAAAGTAGGGGCGTGGATAAGAATGTATTTTTATTTTTTATTTAACCTTTATTTAACTAGGCAAGTCAGTTAAGAACAAATTCTTGTTTACAATGACGGCCTACCCCGGCCAATCCCGGATGACGCTGGGCCAATTGTGCACCACCCTATGGGACTCCCAATGACAGCCGGATGTGATGCAGCCTAAGAAAACAAGTCAGTATCTGGTGTGACCACAATTGGCCTTATGCAGCCTGACAACTTTCCTTAGCGTGGAGTTGATCCGCCTGTGGAATGTTGTCCCACCGTTCAATGGCTGTGTGAAGTGGCTGGAATTGGAACTCTGTCATGTTAATCCAGAGCATCCCAAACATGCACAATGGGTGATATGTCTGAGTATGCAAGTCATGGAAGAAATGAGACATTTTCAGCTTCCAGGAATTGTGTACAGAACCTTGCGACAATGGGCCTTGCGATAATATTGTCTCGGTTTCTCTGTGCATTCAAATTGCCAACAAATATAAATGCAATGTGTTGGTTTCATGAGCTGAAATAAAATATCCCAGAAATGTTCTACACGCACAAAGCTTATTCCTCTCATTTGCCAAATTTGTTTACATCCCTGTTAGTGAGCATTTCTCCTATGCCAAGATAATCCATCCACCTGACAAGTGTGGCAAATGTTCACCTTCGATGGCCACTGGCACACTGGAGAAGTGTGCTCTTCACGGATGAATCCCGGTTTCAACTGTACCGGTGTAACGGCTGTCTGAAGGAGTAGACCAAGGCGCAGCGTGTTGAGTTCTCATATTTAATTGTAATCGAGACACTTTGAACAAAACAAGAAAATGACAGCCAAACAGTTCTGTCAGGTATAACAAAACACTAAACAGAAATTAACCACCCACAAAACCCAAAGGAAAACAGGCTGCCTAAGTATGGCTCCCAATCAGCCATACCCGGCCATACCCGGCCGAAACAAAGAAATACCAAACATAGAAAAAATGACATAGAATGCCCACCCCAACTCACGCCCTGACCAACCAAAATAGAGACATAAAAGGATCTCTAAGGTCAGGGCGTGACAACCGGGTAGATGGCAGACAAGGTGTATGGTGTTGTGTGGGCACGGTGTGGTTTGGGCCGGCATAAGCTATGGACAACATCCAAATTAATTTTATCGATGGCAATTTGAATGCACAGATATCTTGAGATCCTGAGGCCCATTGTCGTGCCATTCATCCCCCGCCATCACCTCATGTTTCAGCATGATAATGCACAGCCCCATGTCGCAAGGACCTGTACACAATTCCTGGAAGCTGAAAATGTCCCAGGTCTTCCATGGCCTGCATACTCACCATACATGTCACCCATTGAGCATGTTTGAGATGCTCTTGATCAATGTGTACGACAGTGCGTTCCAGTTCCCGCCAATACCCAGTAACTTCACAAAACAATTGAAGAGTGGGAGAACATTGCACAGGCCACAATCAACAGGCTGATCAACTCCATGCTAAGATGTCACGCTGCATCAGGCAAATGGTCACAACAGATACTGACTGGTTTTCTGATCCACGCCCCACCTTTTATTGACACTATCTGTGATCAATCTGATACATTTGTATTCTCAGTCATGTGAAATATATAGGTTAGGCCCTAATTAATTTATTTCAATTTACTGATTTCCTTATATGAACTAACTCACTAAAATCCTAATTGTTGCGTTTTTATTTTTGGTCAGTGTATATAAAATGTTGAGGGTAAATAATTACTGGTATTCATGTCAGTCATATCTCAAATTTTTTATTTTCTCTAACTGTCACGTCCTGACCAGCAGAGGGAGTAATTGTATTATATTTGGTCAGGACGTGGCAGAGGGGTATTTGTTTCATATGGTTCGGGTTGTGTGTGTTATTTAAGGGGTGTTTGATTTATGTAGTCTGGGGTTTAAGCTTTGTTCTAGTGTTGGTTTTCTATGGTTTATCTAGTTGTTCTGTTTCTTAATTAGTCTGTGTGGCTCCCGATCAGGAACAGCTGTATGTCGTTGTTCCTGATTGGGAGTCATATATTAGGAGTGTGTTTTTCACCTGGGGTATGTGGGTTGTTTCGTTAGCACTGCTATTTTTATAAGTATAGCCTGTTAACCTGTCTTCGGTCGTTCTTTGTTTATTGTTTTTCTCGTGTTCACATTTATTTAATAAATTAATATGATGAGCACGCAACCCGCTGCGCCTTGGTCCTCTCTACCCAACGACAGCCGTTACAGAACAACCCACCAAACACGGACCAAGCAGCGGAGGAGGGAGCAACAGATGGACTATCGTGAGACATGGGCAGAACTGAGGATAAACATTTCCAGGGCTATGGAGGAGTTAAGGGAGTCTGAGAGGCAGCCCCAATAATTTTTTTGGGGGGGCACACGGGTAGTTTGGCTGGGCGAGGATTGAGCCCCAGGCCAAATCCCCGTACCTTTTTTGGGTAACATATGACTGGACAGGTCCCGTGCTTTGGGGTGATGGGTGCTGTGGCAAGGCCGGGTATTTTCAGGCCGGTATGCGCAGTACCAGCGCCCCGCATGTGCCAGGGGAAAGTGGGCATCCAGCCAGTAGGGGTGATGCCAGTTCTGCGCTCGAGACCGCCAGTGCGCCTCTACGGTCCAGTGTTTCCCGCTACACGCACTAGCCTTGAGGTGCGTGTCTCCAGGCTGGCATGTCCAGTACCAGCACCACGCATCAGGCTTCCAGTGCGTCAGCCCACTCTAACTCAGCCTGTTCCCGCTCCTCGCACTAGCCCTGAGGTGCGTGTCCCCAGGCTGGTACCTCCACTACCAGCCCCACGCATCAGGCTTCCAGTGCCTCGTCCAGAGTATCCGGCAACAGTGCCTCGTCCAGAGTATCCGGCAACAGTGCCTCGTCCAGAGCGTCCGGCAACAGTGCCTCGTCCAGAGCGTCCGGCAACAGTGCCTCGTCCAGAGCGTCCGGCAGCAGTGCCTCGTCCAGAGTGTCCGGCAACAGTGCCTCGTCCAGAGCGTCCGGCAACAGTGCCTCGTCCAGAGCGTCTGGCAACAGTGCCTCGTCCAGAGCGTCCGGCAACAGTGCCTTGTCCAGAGTGTCCGGCAACAGTGCCTCGTCCACAGTGTCCGGAACCAGGTGAGACGGCCCACTGTCCGGAACCAGGTGAGACGGCCCACTGTCCGGAACTGGGTGAGTCTGCTACCAGTCCGGAGCCGCCAGAGTCGCCCACCAGTCCGGAGTCGCCAGAGCCGCCCATCAGTCCAGAGCCGCCCGCCAGTCCGGAGCCGCCAGAGCCGCCCGCCAGTCCGGAGCCGCCAGAGCCACCCGCCAGTCCGGAGCCACCAGAGCCGCCCGCCAGTCCAGAGTCGCCCGCCAGTCCGGCCAGTCCGGAGTCGCCCGCCAGTCCGGAGCCGCCAGAGCCGCCCGTCAGTCCAGAGCCGCCCGCCAGTCCGGAGCCGCCAGAGCCGCCCGCCAGTCCGGAGCCGCCAGAGCCACCCGCCAGTCCGGAGCCGCCAGAGCCGCCCGCCAGTCCGGAGCTGCCAGAGCCGCCCGTCAGTCCAGAGCCACCTAAGTGGGCGAAGCCTAGGGTGGAGCGGAGTCCACTTCCCGAACCTAAGCCACCTCCATATAGGTTGGTATAGGTTGGTTGGGGGGGGGGCGTAGCACTAGTGCCGTCGTTGACGGCAGCCACCCTCCCTTCCCTCCCTTTTTGTTTAGGGGGTATTTGGGTTTTGTTTTGTTGTTGTTGTTTTGGGGGGGATTTTGGTTTTTCTTTTTAGGTGCATTCCGGGGTCTGCACCTTTAGGGGGGGTACTGTCACGTCCTGACCAGCAGAGGGAGTAATTGTATTATATTTGGTCAGGACGTGGCAGAGGGGTATTTGTTTCATATGGTTCGGGTTGTGTGTGTTATTTAAGGGGTGTTTGATTTATGTAGCCTGGGGTTTAAGTTTTGTTCTAGTGTTGGTTTTCCATGGTTTATCTAGTTGTTCTGTTTCTTTGTTAGTCTGTGTGGCTCCCGATCAGGAACAGCTGTATGTCGTTGCTCCTGATTGGGAGTCATATATTAGGAGTGTGTTTTTCACCTGGGGTTTGTGGGTTGTTTCGTTAGCACTGCTATTTTTATAAGTATAGCCTGTTAACCTGTCTTCGGTCGTTCTTTGTTTATTGTTTTTCTCGTGTTCACATTTATTTAATAAATTAATATGATGAGCACGCAACCCGCTGCGCCTTGGTCCTCTCTACCCAACGACAGCCGTTACACTAGCCCCTCGGCTGGGAAGCGTCCAATGAGGAACATTGGTTACCACCATGATCAATTGGGTCCCACTGGCCAAGCTGAAAATAACAGTGAGGCCTGTCGTTCCTCCCTGAAAGAATGGTGTGCACACCTAATGGTAAGCAACGTGTGGCCTTAATTCAGTCTGCATGAAATATATAGGTCTGTGATGAGAAATCATGCACCATGCTGAACTTGTGATGGACAACCTCTACCACATTATCTGAGACCTGCACAGCCACATACAAATGCATGCTCACAAGGCTGTTTTGAATGGTCTGTCTGCGGCCTGTAATAACAGTTCATGGGTTCTAACTGTTTCTTCTGGAACTGGTAAGACTAATAGTCTCTGGGTTATTTCCTCCCTTCAGATGTAACTGTGGTGCCAATGCCACGGTTGTGCAATGACCAGGCAGACAAACTGACACATGATGGCTCTACTGCCCTGTTCAGCGGGTACGGAACTGGGCAAGATAGACCCTGACCCTCACCAGAATGGCAGGGTATGTCTAACCTATAGACTGGTTGTTTAGCAACAACCAATGTGTGTCAACTATGGGGCAAAACACATGGGTTTGGCTTAGATGATTGACAACATTTGAACTTTCGTCTCAATGTTTATTGAAAACATAAATACATCTGCACAATGCCGCAAGAGCTCTCTTCACAGTCCCCAAATCCAGAACAGACTATGGGAGGCACACAGTACTACATAGAGACATGACTACATGGAACTCTATTCCACATCAAGTAACTGACACAAGCAGTAAAATTGTATTTAAAAAGCAGATTAAAAAACACCTTATGGAACAGTGGGGACTGTGAAGCAACACAAACATTGGCACAGACACATGCATACACACACACACACACACACACACTATACATACACATGGATTTAGTACTGTAGATATGTGGTAGTGGTGGAGTAGGGGCCTGAGGGCACACAGTGTCTTGTGAAATCTGTGAATGTATTGTAATATTTTTAAGATTGTGTAAACTGTCTTACTTTTGCTGGACCCCAGGAAGAGTAGCTGATCCATAATAAATACAAATACAAAATGAGCACTTGTCTCAAATACATTGATAGTTGTTGGCTGGCTGGAAAATTTGAGCCATATTAACATTGACATGAAATCTGTGAAAATGCCTCTAAACAAGACATGGTCTCAACAAGAGAACTAGCTGAGATGTGTCACCTACGATTCCCCACATGACAGCTTCCTGTCATTGTTGATAGCTATCTGACCTTTCAGAATCATGATAACGCAAGCCTTCCGGCCACATCGACGAGTACGTCATTTGTGACATTGTCAGCCAACCAGTCTAATCAAGAATGGTTAATCTTGGTGTAAAATGGATGCTTTAGAACTAGCAGCAATGTACTTGGACTAAGTACTTTATGTACTTTTGACTTTGTTGTCTTAATCAGTTTCCTTGTGGCTCTTCAAACCTAACCTATAGTCTTTTGGATGTTAATTTCAGATGAAGAGCAGTCTGGAGGTGCAGCCGTAGCGACTGTGGTCGTAGCGGGGGATGACCAAGCCATAAGCCATGGTAATTACACTCCTCACTGGGTAATGTACTGGCTAAGTGTATTGGTCTCTGAGCAATCCGCCCCTCGAGGCGTTGCAGTCTGACTGTACGTGTTGAGCCTGTGTGATGAGGGGCAGAGAGTGAAATATAGATGTATATGCTGAGGACCCAGAACGGTGGGTACTTGAAATTATCATAGCTCTGACATTTGGCCACCAAGGAAGCATTTAGACCCTCTGAAAAAGGTTCTTATTGTACAGGAAGTGTTTGAACAGGAGTGAGCCAGTTAAAGAAAAACTCTTTTGGTATTTATTGCTTTAGTCCATTGGTGACATAGTCCAATTTTTTTTTACTTATGTCAACAATGGAACAAACACCAAAAATTGGGGAGGACTTTAGGTGGTAGAGAAAGGATTGTGCAGGCCACACTCTTGTCTGTTTATGGTGACATCTTCTATAGCGTAGGGCCCTGTTTTGTGTTTTGCTGCATTAATATGTAATCTAAGGGATTACATTTTATTATAGTCCTACAGATCTACACAACCTACTCCATATCTTTAACGTTAAAGTTATAGAAAATGTAACAAATTAAACACTGAAATATCATAATTTGGATAAGTCTCCACCCTCGACTTAGTACTTGGAAGCACCTTTGGCAACCATTAGTTCTGAATCATTTGGAATACGATTCTACCAACTTTGCACAACTCTTACGGCAACAAGCACTGTGTACAAAACATTAGGAATACCTGCTCTTTCCATGACATGGCCTGACCAGGTGAAAACTATGATCCCTTGATGTCATGTTAAATCCACTTCAATCAGTGTAAATGAAGGTGAGGAGATGGGTTAAAAGATTTAATACTTGAGACACATGGATTGTGTATGTGTGCCATTCAGAGGGTGAATGGGCAAGATTGAAGAGCCTTTGAACAGGGTATGGTAGTAGCGGCCAGGCGTATCGGTTTGTCAAGAACTGCAATGCTGCTGGGTTTTTCTCGCTCAAGTTTCCCTCGTCTAAAGAATTGTCCACCACCTAAAGGACATCCGGCCAACGGCAGACCTGTGGCCGAAAATGGGTCTTTGACGAAAGACGACAAAGGACCTGACCTGAATTGTGCAGAGCAACAGACCGGCTACAGTTAGTCAACTGACAGACCAGTACAACATTGGTGCCCAAAGACCCAAAAGAATGCACAACTCGTCGTACCTTGACATGAATGGGGTATGGCAGCCGACGAGTTTGGAGTTCCACTTTCAGCACAAAAAAAAAAAATGGGTTGCAGTGGGCTAAGGAACAAACCATAGAGAATTTGAAAAACATTGCCTGGTCTGATGAATTCCAGTTCCTGCTGTTTCACGCTGATGGGAGGACTTGGGTATGGCGAGAACCACATGAGTACATGCATCCATCATGCCGCGTGTCAACATTGCAGGTTGGTGGTGTGGGGTGTTTTCATGGCACACATTGGGCCCCTTGATAAGTGGCACAATGTTTGAATGCCAAGGGATATATAAACATTATTGCCAATCGGGTGCATCCCTTCATGGCAGCAGTGTAGCAATCTGTGAATAGATTTTTTTCCCAGCAGGATAATGCCACAAGGCTTGGATTGTCCAGGAATGGTTCCACGAACTATGCATTCAGCTTACTGCAGTGGCCTGCCCAGTCACCAGATCGCAATCCAATTGAGAATTTGTGGGATGAGATGGAATGAGCTATTCGGTATAGAGATCCACTACCAGCCAATTTGACACAACTGTGGGACGCATTGGAGTCAACATGGGCCAGCATCCCTGTGGAAAGCTTTCTAGACCTTGTGGAGTCCATGGCCCGACAAATTGAGGCTGTTCTGAGGGCAAAATCGGGTGCAACTCGATATTAGGAAGGTATTCCTAATGTTTTGTACACTGTGCATGTTGCTGTAAGAGTTGTGCAAAGTTGGTAGAATCTGATATTTGGGTAGATGGATGATAATTGTTATCTGATCATGTTAACCTCTGGACTGTGTACCCTTTATTTAATTAGGTAGTATTTGGAACCAATTTACTCTGTTGGATTTGAAGAATAAAATTACCTAATGGACCAGATTTTGGTTTTGAGTATCACTTTTATCATGATGCAATTTTCAAGCTAATTCAAATCTCAAGCTGATCTCACTGGTTGAAATGTATTTTCTTATGAGCGTTTCCCTTCAGATGCCGAAACATGTCACTATTACAATGTATCTACTGACACTGGAGACTATTTTAACAAGTACACCTGTAAAATGAATATATTGGTGCCATGGTAAGATGGATGAAAATTGAGGTGAGAACATGGTTGGTTGGAATGTGAATTGTGAAATACTGGCGGGGCGAACTACACAATGGTAAAATACAGCTTTTTTCCCCTTTATAAGTGATAATGCCAGAGAAGCCGGTGTTTGGAGTATATATTGGCACGGGTGTTAGGCCCAAGACTAAGTCAAGGGCCGGCAAACCGTGCCAATATCCTCCACACCGGCTTTGAGTGCATTATCACTTTTATACAACGGTTTACCAACATATTCAAATTATGATTAACATTTTATTGTTTTGATGAATTTGTTCATACTATTTCATTGTTCCACAAGATAGTCCCGACACAAATCTAGGGTTGCTACCCAAGCCGGTTGGTGTTTCGGTTGCCAGAGACGTGCCCCAGTCGTTCATACTTAATGTTCCACTGCCATGCTGGCTGGCAACGTTCTTATCCCTTGCTTGCTAGCTAGCCAACTACGGCTAACTTATTCACGTCAAACAGTGCAGCCTGAATAGCTGCATTTGTTTAAGCTGTTTTGTGACATTTGTTTGGATGCATCATGTTTATTATTTATTTGGATGCATCATAGCAATGAGCTAATGAGGTGCGATATCGCCTGGCATGTCAGACAGACAGCAAGGTTTATACAAGTCTCCGCTGTTAACTAAATGTCTAGATGCCTTTTTGTAGTGGATCAAATTTATAAACATCCTGGCTGGGCTGATGAGACAGTGGATTGCGCAATCAGATGGAACAGAGTAAATAGTCATTTTAATGTAATAATTTAGCTGGTGGTACCTTGTGGAATAGACACTGGCTGGAATGCGGTTTTAACCAATCAGCATTCAGGATTAGACCAACCTGTTGTATAATTCATAAAATACTGAGACTTCTATTTTTTTAGTCTATAAAATTGCCATAGTTTGGAGTGCTGTATTCTTTTTTTCCGTCTGAGTAATATAGATTGGTGTCACGACTTCCGCCGAAGTCGGTCCCTCTCCTTGTTCGGGCGGCGTTCGGCGCCGCTTTTCATTTTCCATTGGTTTTGTCTTTGTTTTACACATCTGGTTTCAATTCCCCAATTACATGTTAATTACTTAACCCTCTGTTTTCCCCATGGTTTCTGTGCGTGTTTGTTTTGTGTATTTCGGTCCTTTTGTGTGGGCCTGGTATTACTACATGTATTTGGTAATTTTGAGTAAAGTTACTTTTATTACTCATCTCTGCTGTCCTGCGCCTGACTCCTCTGCACCAGCTACACCCAGACCTTAATAGAAACATGCACCCCAAAATGTCAGCAGGAGCAGACAACCCCCTTTTGGCGGTCGAGGAGCGCGTCCAGCAGCATGCGATCATGTTGCAACATCTTGGCACCGCCATGGATCGCGTGCTGCAGACCATGGACCGATGGGAGAGAGGAGGAGTTCTGCCAGCGCCTCCACCGGCACCACTACAACAGCCACAACCGTTCACCCCTCGTTCACCCAGTCCCAGTGGGATTCAGCTCGTGTTCCCGAGGGAGTATGATGGGACAGCTGCCGGATGCCATGGGTTCCTACTCCAGCTGGAACTCTAGATGGCGACAGTCCACCCGGCTCCTTCGGAACGTGAGAGCGTGTCCGCCCTCGTGTCTTGTCTCTCAGGGAAAGCCCTGGAGTGGGTCAACGCTGTACGGGGGGAAGGAGAAGCGGTGTTGGACCATTACGCAGAGTTTACCCGCCGCTTTCGGGCAGTTTTCAACCACCCGCCTGAGGGTAGAGCAGCGGGTGAACGTCTGTTCCACTTGAGGCAAGGGATGAGGAGCACACAGGAGTTCGCCTTGGACTTCCAGACCTTGGCCACCAGCACGGGATGGAACGACAGGGCCCTGATCGATCACTACCGGTGCAGTCTGCGCGAGGACGTCCGTTGGGAGTTGGCCTGCAGGGATACCACTCTGACGTTTGACCAGCTGGTGGACCTGTCCATCCGGCTGGATAACCTGCTGGCTACCCGCGGACGTCTGGATCAGGGCCTGTCAGTTCCATCCCCCAGCACCACCACTCCGACACCCATGGAGCTGGGAGGTGCTACGCTTAGGGCGACCGGAGGAGGGGCCGATCCCTGTGGCTGCAGAGGGCACCTTGCTGGTTGGTGCTGGGGAGATTCCTCTCGAAGTCGAGACAGCAGGCAGGGCACTCTCGTGTCACCCCAGGTGAGTCGGCACCAAGCTCACTCAGAGCCCCCTGTTGCTCACATGTTTTTGTTTATACATTTTCCTGAGTTTTCCCCATATTCACAGCATAAGGCGCACGTAGATTCAGGTGCAGCTGGGAATTTTATTGACAGAGCATTTGCCCATAGTTAAGGGATCCCCATTGTTCCTGTGGATATGCCCTTCCCTGTGCACGCCCTAGATAGTCGACCATTAGGGTCAGGGCTAATTAGGGAGGCCACCGCTTCACTGGGCATAGTTACGCTGGTCACAGGGAGAGAATTCGTTTTTTCCTTATTGATTCTCCTGCGTTTCCCGTGGTGCTGGGCATACCCTGGTTGGCCTGTCATGACTCCACTATTTCGTGGCAACAGAGGGCTCTCAAGGGGTGGTTATGAAAGTGCTCGGGGAGGTGTTTAGGGGTTTCCGTCGGTGCTACTACGGTGGAAAGTCCAGACCAGGTCTCCACCGTGCGCATCCCCCTGAATATGCCGATTTGGCTCTCGCCTTCTGTAAGAAGAAGGCGACTCAATTACCACCCAATCGACGGGGGGATTGTGCGATAAATCTCCTGGTAGACGCAGCACTTCCCAGGAGTCACGTGTATCCCCTGTCACAGGAGGAGACGGTGGCTATGGAAACATATGTCTCCGAATCCCTGGGGCTGGGGTACATTCGGCCCTCCACTTCACCTGCCTCTTCGAGTTTCTTTTTTGTGAAGAAGGATGGAGGTCTGCGCCCATGCATTGACTATCGAGGTATCAACCAAATCCCCGTGAGGTACAGCTACCCGCTGCCTCTCATTGCCAGTGCGATAGAGTCAATGCACGGGGCGCGCATCTTCACAAAATTGGATCTCAGGAGCGCTTACAACCTGGTGCGTATCCGAGAGGGGAACGAGTGGAAGACGGCATTTAGTACCACCTCAGGGCACTATGAATACCTCGTCATGCCGTACGGGTTGATGAATGCTCCATCAGTCTTCCAGAAATTCGTAGACAAGATTTTCCGGGACCTGCATGAGCAGGGTGTAGTGGTGTATATCGACAACATTCTGATATACTCCGCTACACGCGTCGAGCATGTGTCCCTGGTGCGCAGAGTGCTTGGTCGACGGTTGGAGCATGACCTGTATGTCAAGGCTGAGAAATGTCTGTTCTTCCAACAGTCCGTCTCCTTCCTAGGGTACCACATTTCCACTTCAGGGGTGGAGATGGAGAGTGACCGCATTTCAGCCGTGCGTAATTGGCCGACTCCCACTACGGTAAAGGAAGTGGAGCGGTTTCTAGGGTTTGCCAACTACTACCGGAGGTCTATCCGGGACTTTGGTAAGGTAGCTGCTCCCATTACCTCACTGCTGAAGGGGGCCCGGTGCGACTACAGTGGTCGGCTGAAGCGGACAGGGCTTTTGGTCACCTCAAGGCTCTGTTTACCTCGGCTCCCGTGCTGGCTCATCCGGATCCCTCTTTGGCGTTCATAGTGGAGGTGGACGCATTCGAGGCTGGGATAGGAGCCGTGCTCTCTCAGCGCTCGGGTACGCCACCAAAGCACCGCCCCTGTGCTTTCTTTTCGAAGAAGCTCAGCCCGGCGGAGCGAAACTATGATGTGGGGGACCGGGAGCTGTTGGCTGTTGTCAAGGCACTGAAGGCGTGGAGACATTGGCTTGAGGGGGCTAAACACCCTTTTCTCATCTGGACTGACCACCGCAATCTGGAGTACATCCAGGCGGCGAGGAGACTGAACCCTCGCCAGGCAAGGTGGGCCATGTTCTTTACCCGTTTTGTTTTCACCCTGTCCTACAGACCAGGTTCCCAGAACGCTAAGGCAGACGCACTGTCCCGGATGTATGACACAGAGGAGCGGTCCATGGATCACACTCCCATACTTCCGGCCTCTTGCCTGGTGGCACCGGTGGTGTGCGAGCTGGATGCGGACATTGAGCGGGCGTTACGTACAGAGCCCCCTCCTCCCCCAGTGTCCAGCTGGGCATCTGTACATTCCGTCTGCTGTCCGTGACTGTTTGATCTATTGGGCCCACACGTCACCCTCCTCTGGTCATCCTGGCATCAGTCGGAGGGTGCGTTGTCTTAGTGGGAAGTACTGGTGGTCCACCTTGGCCAAGGACGTGAGGGTTTATGTTTCCCCTGCTCGGTGTGCGCCCAGTGCAAGGCCCCTAGGCACTTGCCCAGAGGGAAGTTACAGCCCTTACCCGTTCCACAACGGCCGTGGTCGCACCTATCGGTGGATTTCCTCACGGATCTTCCTCCCTCACAGGGTAACACCACGATCCTGGTCGTTGTGGATCGGTTCTGTAAGTCCTGCCGTCTCCTTCCTTTGCCCAATCTCCCTACGGCCCTACAGACTGCGGAGGCCCTGTTTACACACGTCTTCCGGCACTACGGGGTGCCTGAGGATATAGTGTCTGATCGAGGTCCCCAGTTCACGTCAAGGGTTTGGAGGGTGTTCATGGAGCGTCTGGGGGTCTAGGTCAGCCTTACCTCGGGCTTTCACCCCGAGAGTAACGAGCAGGTGGAAAGAGTAAACCAGGATGTGGGTAGGTTTCTGCGGTCTTATTGCCAGGACCGGCCGGGGGAGTGGGCGGTGTTCATCCCCTGGGCAGAGATGGCCCAAAACTCGCTCCGCCACTCCGCCACTCCTCCACTAACCTCTCTCCCTTCCAGTGCGTACTGGGGTATCAGCCGGTTCTGGCACCTTGGCATCAGAGCCAGATCGAGGCTCCTGCGGTGGACGAATGACTTAAGCGCTCGGAGGAGACCTGGGACGCCACTCATGTGCACCTGCAACGGGCCGTGAGGCGTCAGAAGGCGAGTGCCGATCGCCACCGCAGTGAGGCCCCGGTGTTCGCACCGGGGGACCGGGTCTGGCTCTCGACCCGAAACCTGCTCCCTCTGCCTGCCCTGCCGGAAGCTGGACCCGCGGTTTGTGGGGCCATTCAAAGTCCTGAGGAGACTGAACGAGGTTTGCTACAGGTTACAGCTTCCCCCAGATTACCGTATTAACCCCTCGTTCCATGTGTCTCTCCTCAGGCCGGTGGTGGCTGGTCCACTCCAGGAGTCTGAGGTGCGGGAGGTTCCTCCACCCCCTCTGGACATCGAGGGGGCCCCGGCGTATGCTGTTCGAGCCATCCTGGACTCGAGGCGTCGGGCGAGGGGCCTTCAGTACCTCGTTTAGTGGGAAGGGTACAGTCCGGAGGAGAGATGCTGGGTGCCGGTGGAGGAGGTTTTGGACCCTTCGTTGCTACGGGAGTTCCACCGTCTCCATCCGGATCGCCCTGCACCTCGTCCTCCGGGTCATTCCCGAGGTCGGTGTCGACGCCTGGGTGGGGGGGGGGACTGTCACGACTTCCGCCGAAGTCGGTCCCTCTCCTTGTTCGGGCGACGTTCGGCGGTCGACGTCACCGGCCTTCTAGCCATCGCCAATCCACTTTTCATTTTCCATTTGTTTTGTCTTTGTTTTACACACCTGGTTTCAATTCCCCAATTACATGTTCATTATTTAACCCTCTGTTTTCCCCATGGTTTTTTGTGTGTTTGTTTTATGTATTTCGGTCCTTTCGTGTGGGCTTGGTATTACTACATGTATTTGGTAATTTTGAGTAAAGTTACTTTTATTACTCATCTCTGCTGTCCTGCGCCTGACTGCTCTGCACCAGCTACACCCAGACCTTAACAATTGGTTATGATCTATCACAACAGCTCAAGTGATCCATCCATATTTCCATCTCATTTGACCTGGTCTGATGGACCATTCACACACAGATAAAATAGTAGTTTTTCCACATACTGTTACATCACTCCCATATTTTCATGGCATTACACCTCTACATTGATGTTCCCTGATAGAAGTTATACACTTAATAACTACTCTTTAAAGTAGAATACTGTACAGTTAATTATCATTACATAGGCAAGGCCCTGAGAATACACCAGACAGTTTCCTCCTTCACAAAATAAAGAATCCTTCCATAAAAATAAACTGCCTTTACTTTTAAATCATAATCCATTTGATTTTCATTCATTTTCACTTTCAGTCAGTGATTTACTTGTCTGTTTTACTCAAGCTTTTGGCATGTCTTGTAACGGCCCCAAAAAAGTAGGGTAGGAGGGGAAGTACCTCTAGGGTAAATAATAGGGTAGAGTTTGGACCTGCCTCACTCCTATGGGTAGGTCCTGGTGTTGTTTCTTTTTCCTGGTTAAGGTCGGTCTAAGAAAAAATGACAGTTGTAGTCATTAGGGCATACCGTAGCAAATTATTTTAACAGTTAATACATTTGCAGTTCTTACTGGACAACTTCGAGTTGTCCATTTGTTTCAATCCATTTTCCTTTATTTGGTGTCAAATGAATACGACCCAGGCCTACATATGGCTCCCAGCAGCTCTTCTGTGGTCCTCAGGAGTACTGTGTGTTGGAGATGGTCTTCCACAGCAGCGTCTTGAGGTTGTTGAGGACCAGCGAGTGGTGCACCTCCATCTGGCTAGCCAGGCCGCTGAGCGTCACACAGGTACGGAGCTGCTTCTCCAGGTCTATGCGGAGGTCCTGGGGTGCCCCGGACACCAGATAGTCCTGTAGCATCACACACACCTTGGCCAGGTTGGGCTGGACCACCTCTGTGTTACATTGCTTCACCAGCCGATCGCAGGTGGCAGTGCAGTCACGCCCGAAGGTGCAGTCAGCATTGGTCTCGCAGCGACGTCCCCGCAGGAAACTGCGGACCGCCATCTCGGACACCACGCTGCGCAGGTCTGCCATCTTGCAGTCATACCGGAAGTTGTACCCCACGTGGCGTGGGCTGGCGTCACACATCAGGAAGCTGCCGTAGGCCCCGTGGAACACCTGTTGTAATTGATGGGATACAGATGTGTAGTGTATAGATCATTATAAATCTGACATCTACACTTTCTATTCCCAATGATTATAAAATTGTCTGTCCTCTGTCTAAGCTTGATATGTTTTATGTATTCACAGAGCCGCAACCTGTGGCCAAAAGGTCATATTAGCATGGGCAGTACCATTGGGCTTCCACCATTTTAATGTAGCCAACTAGGGGGAAACTTCCAATTTCATTGGCTGATCCCTCCTGGTGACCCTTTTGGAGTCATGTTCAACCAGGTCATCGGGAGAGATCAGCCAATCGTGAAGAAAATTGACTACTTTAAAATGGAGATGGCCTCAATGGCGCTGCCCATGCTGTCACAGACGCTATAATGGCACAGATACAAAGATGAGTACTCTATCTCTATGGCTCCTCCCATAATCTTATCTTTACCTCCTCTATGAACTCCAGCAGGCCGATGGTGATGCGGGCCCTCCGGGGCCACGCCGGGGCCAGCCACTGGTTCAGGCTGGAGCTCAGGGCCTCCGGGACTAATGCCTGCAGGTAGCTGGGGACCTCCAACCTATAGAGGGAGCTGTCGATTGAATATAATATTATTTCTGGGTAAAAAAAATACATACACGGACAAGATGTGCATTTAATCCCAGAGTATATAATTTGAAACCAATGAACACCAAATCAAACCACACATCCAATACACAAATGTTTGCAGTGGCATTTCTTGAAAATTAGGACAAAACCAATTAAAATCAGCCAGTACAGTCATTCTTTAATTAAAACCCTTATTTCCAAAGTGATCATCACCTGTGGCCCACGCGCTCAGTCACATACAGGTCCCCGCAAAAGCCCAGCAGTTTGAGGGTATGCTCCTTCTCCTGCAGGGCTACCATCAGAAGGAACTCGTTGATCTGGAGGAGAGCCCACACAGACTTGGCTTCCGCCAGGGACACCTTGCGGTCCTTGTTGACATCGGCCAGGGTGATGACACGACCCACCAAGGTGGTGAGAGACGGCTGCTCTCCCAGGTTAGACTGCAGGGAGGACAGAAAGAAGACGAAGTGAGGAACTGATATGTACAGGTGACCGCGATGTTCAAACCTTGCAAGCGAATGTTACAGTTATTGTACACTTAAGCAACGGCGTAAATATCAGCCAGCTAAGACTAGAAGAACTGTTTAAATATACACTTCGTGGACAGTTTATTAGGTACACCCATCTACACTGAAATATAAATGCAACATGCAACCATTTCAAAGATTTACTGAGTTACAGTTCATATACGGAAATAAGTCAATTGAAAAAAAAATATTCGGCCCTAATCTATCGATTTCACATGACTGGAAATACAGATATGTATCTGTTGGTCACAGGTCCGTTGGGATTTGGTATTAGGATCCCCATTAGCCATGGAAAAAGTATCAGCTACTCTTCCTGGGTTCCACATAAAACATGACATAATACAGAACATTATTAGTCAAGGACTGAAATGCTGTGCATTCGGAAAGTATTTAGACCCCTTGACCTTTTCCACATTTTGTTACAGCCTTATTTTAACATTTAAAAAAATGTGTTTTTTTATCTCATCAACCTACACAAAATACCCCATAATGACAAAGCAAAAACAGGTTTTTAGGAATTTTTGCAAATTTATATAAAATGAAAAACTGATATCACATTTATTCACAAGTATTCAGACCCTTTACTCAGTATTTTGTTGAAGCACCTTTGGCAGCGATTATAGCCTTGATTCTTCTTGGGTATGACGCTACAAACTTGGCACATCTGTATTTGTGGAGTTTCTCCCATTCTTCTCTGCAGATCTTCTCAAGCTCTGTCCGGTTTGATGGGGAGCGTTGCTGCACAGCTATTTTCAGGTCTCTCCAGAGATGTTTGGTTAGGTTCAAGTCCGGGCTTTGGCTGGGCCACTCAAGGACATTCAGCGACGTGTCCCGAAGCCACTCCTGCATTGTCTTGGCTGTGTGCTTAGGGTCGTTGTCCTGTCCCCCGTCTGAGGCTCTGAGTGCTCTAGAGAAATGTTTCATCAAGGATCTCACTGTACTTTGTTCCGTTCATATTTCCCTGGTCTCCCAGACCCTGCCGCTGCAAAACATCCCCACAGCATGGTACTACCACCCCCATACTTCATCGTAGGGATGGTGCCAAGTTTCCTCCAGATGTGATGCTTGGCATTCAGGCAAAATAATTCAGTCTTGATTTCATCAGACCAGAGAATCTAGTTTCTCATGGTCTGAGAGAGTCTTTTGGCAAACTCCAAGCAGACTGTTGTGCTTTTTACTAAAGACTGGCTTCCGTCTGGCCACTCTATCATAAAGGCCTGATTGGTGGAGTGCTGCAGAGGTGGTTGTCCTTCTGGAAGGTTCTCCCATCTCCACAGAGGAACTCTGTTGCTCTGTTAGAGTGACTATTTGGGTTCTTGGTGGTTCCAAACTTCTTTCATTTAAGAATGATGGAGGCCACTGTGTTCTTGGGGACCATTAATGCTGCAGAATTGTTTTGGTACCCTTCCCAGATCTGTTAATGTTAATGAACTCTGTGTAACTTCTCAGCTTACCGTTTATGACCCATTGTCTAACAGACCAGCCATGCTTGTTAGCCATTAGGGCACATTACTATACCAATCCTTTGTGACGATAATTACTGTTTGTATGTTTTCTGTTAATTACTTAGTGTAGTAAATAAATGATTTTAAGACAATGGATGTATGGATGATTTTAGTAAAGACTGGGTTCGTGCAGATACAACAATTTACGACGTTTGGGAATGAGACTGGACGCGAGGTAAAATACACCATTCAAACCAGAAGATAATCAGCCTATATTATAATATAGGAAAGTTATATTAGGAAAATTATAACTTTGTAATCTGAATATTTTTCTTGGTGCCCCGATCTCCTAGTTAATTACAATTAAACGATTAATCAGTTTAATCGCGTGATAATAATTACAGGGAGTTAATTGATAAACCTATCTTCAGTTTAATGGTACCCAAAGACACGACATATATGGAGCCCCGTGCGAGGAATCTAAGATAGAATTGGACTTTGCTGTGAAATTCTATATATCAATTGTACAAACAGAATTGTACAAACAGCCTGCTATCTAAACAAAGTGTGCATTTTCCATTGAGAGAAGCTATTTAAAATAGCTCCGGTCTTATATCGATAGCAGTGAGGAATAAATTCCAGTTTTAGTCCGTTAGGCCAAACGGTACTATTTCTGTCGGTAAATATTAACTTCTAGAGTAAGGTTAGAATTTAGAAGTTAACTGTCCGGTAACCGAGCCGAATGATTTGCCTACCGCACTAAGACAGTGTGGGCAGACCGTATGCGTATCTGTATTTAAGTACCGTGTCGCTCCGGTCAGCATAAACGCTAGCAGAATATGCTGAATGGGGTTAAGGTGAGACGTCACTAGAAAACCCACCCTTTCCATAGTGAAAGGATCCTATTTTGGTGCTTGGAAGGATACTCCTGAACCAAGTAGCAATAGCTTAGCATTACGGGCAAGCTAACAGAGAGGGAACATTTCCTCTCTCCGTACCACGTTTAAAATTCCTCCGTAGCGCGACGGAAGTCCGACCTTTGTACTTCCGTTTAAATTTCATCATTCTGCACCCTGGTGGTGAAGAATTGCCAGTACATCTCTAGGGGAAATTCAAACGTGGAGCACGGTAACATATTCAGACAATCGCAATTGACGGGATATGACGTCTCATTCAATTTAACTAACAAGTGAAATTGCCAGATTTACCTTTTCAAGTGGATCTTTTTAAAAAATATCCAAAATTGATTGGGCGTCCATAATGAGACATGATTAACTTTTTCCAAACTTAACTTAGATGAAGCAAGGCTCTCAGGTTAATTGAAAGTTAATTCCCAGATAGCCTATACAGGTTTGATATATCATAAATAGATTAATCAGTAAAATCTGCTTTAGCAAGGCACATTCAGTAAAACCCATTGCTGACGGGAGTGAATCCCATGTGGCTTCGGCCTTAAGGGAAAGTATAGTGGTGAATGTACCCTAAACATTTAAACTACATTACTGTTATGATAACTCCACAATCTGAATTGCTTGGGTATCATTGCCTCATTCAATTTATTTAGTTAAATTGTCGAACATACCTTTCTAGGTTCTTCCAACTAAATGAGACAACTTAAACTTTGCATATTAACCTGGATGAAGCAACCTCTCAGGTAATTCAAAGTTAATTCCCAGATAGCCTATACAGGTTTGATATATCATAAATAGATGAATCAGTAAAATCTGCTTTAGCAAGGCACATTCAGTAAAACCCATCACTGACGGGAGTGAATCCCATGTGGCTTCGGCCTTAAGGGAAAGTATAGTGGTGAATGTACCCTAAACATTTAAACTACATTACTGTTATGATAACTCCACAATCTGAATTGCTTGGGTATCATTGCCTCATTCAATTTATTTAGTTAAATTGTCGAACATACCTTTCTAGGTTCTTCCAACTAAATGAGACAACTTAAACTTTGCATATTAACCTGGATGAAGCAACCTCTCAGGTAATTCAAAGTTAATTCCCAGATAGCCTATACAGGTTTGATATATCATAAATAGATTAATCAGTAAAATCTGCTTTAGCAAGGCACAGTCAGTAAAACCCCTTTACTGACGCTCAGCCCAGGTAGGAGCGTACCCTAGTGGTGAAGGGTCCCAACATTTGACCTACGGTTTACACTTATGATATCCAATCAATGGAGATTGTATGGATTATCGTCTCATTCAATTTAATAAGTTAAATTGTCGAACATACCTTTCTAGGTTCTTCCAATTAAATGAGACAACTTAAACTTTGCATATTAACCTGGATGAAGCAAACTCTCAGGTAATTCAAGTTTAATACCCAGACAGCCTACCCAGGTAGGACTAATCATTGGCATTGATTAATTCAATTTGCTTTTGCAAATTCATTCACGCCCAACTTCCACAGTACTGTACAGTACTGATGGTTCATTAACGTCTATAAATAGATTAAAATCGTCTTTGCAGCTCCCCACATTCCAAAACCAAATTTTGGAAAATTAGGAAAAACCTTTTTCCTTTCAAATGTTCTAATAATGTGCAGGCTATCAGAGGGGGTGGTCCCCACTCGCCCGCTAATTAGTGAACCTCCACCCGTAAATGGATTGATCTCTGACCTCAGCAGCGATAACAACCCTAATTATGCCATTAGTGGAAAAGCAGACAACAATGTTTTCCAAAATCAACCATCGGGCGCAGGCCTCGTAAAGGTTCTCTCCAGTCTAGCTCTGATGTCTTGCCATCCGAGATTGCCATCTGTCCAATACCGCAGTGCACAGCTGAAGCACGAGCAGGTAATGGTAGACATAAAGGGACAGGTGGAGAGAACCGGGAAACCAATGACCAAGGCAGACAAGGGAAAAATTCTGCTAGCTATGGAACTGCGCTTGAAAACTGAACAATTAAATCTAATTGCAAAAACGTATGACGATGAACAAGCACAAGCTCTTCAACAAAATCGTTTTCTACAGGAACAAAATCATATGCTACAGGAACAACTCGATTTAGCCAAAACTAAATACGATGATGTCCACGCCAAACTAGATAAATCTGAAGAGTTATCTACAAACAGGAGCGCTCAACTTGACAACATGCATGCTGTTTTGTTGAATGTTACTCAAAATAACACGGTGCTCCTCAAAGCGCTGCAGACCAAAGACGATCAGTTAATGAACACAATGACAAAGTTGGATGATAAATCAGCAGAACTTATTGAAGTCGCTGACCAAATGAATGATGAGAGAACTCAGGTGATGAGGTTGGAAATATTGATTTCTAAGCAAGCAGAGGAAATCTCATCACTGAATCTCTCGCTCCGTACTCAAGACCTCTATCTGCAAACCATGACAGATAAGTTTGAGACCGAAAGGAGCAGGTGTGACACTCACGTGTCCAAAATCAGTACTCTAAGCGCTCAAGTGGACTCTGCAATGCAGCAGAATTCCACCCTTAGGTACCATCTGGAGGAAATCCAGAATGGTCACGCTCTACAGCGCGACTTCCCATCCAAGCAACCGGAGCCCTGTACTCACAGGAGTGAAGACAATAGGTTTCAGACCTTGCCTCCCTCATGTGTCCCTCAGTCTTCTCCTCTTTGCCCTTCGGCACTGAGTAATATGGCGCCTCTTGGCCAACAACAACAAGGCTTGGCTTCCTCTCTTGGCCTTTCGGCCCCAATCTCTCCACAGGATGAAGCCAACCCTCTCCGCCCGCTTGGCGCGGAATACCTTGACAAACTCGTCAAGAATTTCCCCACCTTTGACCCCATTCCAGGTCAGCCAAACGATACTGAGACGTTCCTAGCTGACATAGAGGACGCGTTGGATGGCTACCCGAACGCTACGGGTTCTGACAGGGTTTACCTGTTGAAGCGAACGTCGAATAGACACGTGACGAGGTTCATTCGCCTACAACAGCAACACGTGCTAAATGACTACGCTAAACTTGCCACAGCTTTGAAATTAGAATTCAGTGGTTCTGCGACTCGCAAACACGATAGCTCACTGGCTAACACCGTCAAACAAGCTCGGAACGAACACCCACAAGCTTACTATCATAGGCTTCGTTCAGCTTACTTTGGCCTACTCACAGAAACAGGAATGGAAGAGCTTTTACCATTCAAACAAATGTTTCTGTCGAACATGTATCCCACCTTCATTACCTACTTGGGCCCTGCCGCCCACGTTGGCTTGCCTATCTTACAACTCAGAGAGCTTGCAAGCACAGAGGCATCAAAAGTTCACAACGCTAAGAGCCCTGACCACTCAGTTTTGAAGTTTAACCAGGAGCACTCACTCCAGTAAAGGGTGCATTATCAGGTATTGGAGCGTCGAGAGATGACGCACAACAACAGTTTCTACCACAAAACCATGGTTCCAATAACCTCCGCGGTCAAAATAACTGTAAAGTACGTAGCCATCAACATGACTACCGCTACAATCGACCCGTTCGCTACGTTCCTGCACCCAACCCACAAAAAGTGTCAGAGCACAAGGGTAACAAAAGGGTTGAAGGACGATCAAAACATAGACCAATGTTCTCCAGAAGTCCCACTACGGGAAGAACTTAAGCGAGAACAATTTGAGAAAAGGGTAAAAGATAAGTCACAAGGACTAGACGGGGAATTACCGGACACCAGGTCCGCAGGAATTAACACCCATAGCAAGGACGTTAAAGTTCAAATTTCTCCCGCTCTCATTCAAGACCCTATCCAGGGCCCGCTTGATCAAGAAACAAGCCCCCGGGCTTTGTCTATAGACTCTGATACAAAAGTTGCGAAGAAAAAGGTCAAACGCTTCGTTAAAGCCAAGCCCACTCAAAATCGGAAAAGTCAATCTGCTTCCACCTTGAACAGACATGGCACATCACGTCGTTGCGAACGACCACTCCACTTTGTGGGGAATATGTCCACTAACCACGAATCTAAACGGCCATACCTGGAAACAGTCCTGGAGGACTGCTTAGCTTGTCATGCGCTAATTGATTCGGGTGCAACAATATCACTCATCTCTCAAACATTGTTTGATGATCTCAAAAGGGCTTTGAAGCCAACTAAACGTTGGTTAAAAGTGGAACGATGCGACACTAAACTTCGAGGGGTCACTCAGACTACCTCGCCTCTCACATTGAGAGTCACGCTGAAACTACACTTCCAGGACGTATCGCTCGTTCACCCTGTGTATGTTACCAGCCTCGAAACTGTAACCCTGCTACTTGGAGCAGACTTGATGGATCGGTTACTCCCATTGATGGATTGGAAAACCAACCAGGTATGGTCACAGGCCACAGTGCCTTCTCCACTGACCACACTGTCTTCCCCTAACGCTAGCTGCAACGCAGTCCTTCACGAGGGGTATCTGTCGAAAGCACCCCTTGGGAAAAAGACGTTTAGAAACCTCTTGGTACAAAATCCGATCCATGGAGATATTACGATATCTCGACACATTCCATCAGCCAACCTGATTGACCATTCTTTTCATGATTTCGAGCCAGCTGTCTCTGTGAATGAGCAACTTCCCTCCTCCTTGCAGTCGTGCAATACGGTAGTTGAGATGAACTTCTCTTGCCCTTCGGACACTTCCGCAAGCACTGCGGCCGTCTCAGCAAGTAAAACATTGATGCACAGAGTATACTCTGCTTCCGATGATACACCTTCCGCTTTGTTGGGGACTGTCACCCCTTACAATGACACTAATGGCGTCAGTCCAGCAACTGACCCGATGACTCCCACTGGTGAAACACTTTGCGATATCACAGACCGATATCCTCGTCTCAGTTCGCAGGTAATGAAGAGGTTGCCACACGCGGACGCGGTGGGGACTGACATGCCTCGACAGCCACTGAGCGTTTTGAAGCACAAACACCAGGAGATTTGGTTGAAAGGTTACAGCCATTCTCATAACAACGCGGCCGCTGAAAACTTGTACGTAGGGTCCGATCTTCTTGTTTGCGCATCGGACACCAACACCACCCGCTGGTGGGGGGGTCCCGAGGCACAAAGGGGGGGAATAGTAGCCCAGACCCATGATGAGCCTCATCGAGGCCGGTGGGGGGGTCAAGACTACGGACAACACCGTACGAGGCCGCCAGAGCATAAATCAAATCTAGTTGTAAACTCTCCTATGAGAACAGTGAGGAGCAGACAGGCCCCTAAACGGGGATTATCTTAGAAGACATCTAAGATAGTACTGAGGTGTACCACACTGGTCGTAAAGGAAGTCCAATGGACTTGTCCACCTCCAAAACAAATGGCATCAGTAATCTTTCTTTGCCATGTGTAGGTTCAACTACAATACAACTAGTAAAATGCTCCAATCATGTGTTCCGGTAGATAATATTTCAGAATAAATCGGTAGGATAACTGGTCCCCTTGAGTACCAGTACCAATACTAGCAACAGTCAGTCCAGCTACAATCAGTAAGAAGGTTAGAGACCTAACCAATCAAATTACCATTGACAACAGCGACATAGGAGTCACTCAGAGTGCAAAACGTGGAGGGGAATCTCCAGTGCACTCTTCCAATGGTTAACACACATGCCACTAATAAATAGGACCCTCCATTCAGGAGGAAAATTATTAGAAGTCATGAACCATGATCACACCACGTATGACTGGTCCAATACTTAAAGAGTACTTCCGTCGTGAGGTTAGCTCCTCCGTGGATAACATAGCTATGAAATAGACTTCATACCTATCGCCACTACAAAAGTGGAAGAAACAGTGACTTCCCAGAAGTCCGTAGGTCATACCTGTAGACTGCCCAAAACTAGTGCATTACAGCTGTAGACTTATCATATAGTTATCAACTTAGGATAGCGCCTAAGCAACACACCAAGTAGGAAAAACCCTAGATATGGCATTAGAGACAATGCCATGATAATCATTTTGCCAGAACATTGGACCTATATAGAATACAGTCCAATTAGATGATTTTTTTTTTTTGTGTGATAACTATATTTTGTATTTTTTTTTGTTTTGTTTATGCTTTCATTCCTTTTCGGTTCAGTTCCTTTGACACATAGGAAGTGATAGAGCCATAAACAAAGTCCCCATACAACCATCACTTAGTGCCACAACGCCGCTCATTGGGGAATGAATGTAATCATATATATTTCATGAGTGTGTGTGCGTTGTTAACATCTGCCTAAGTTACTGCCCAGATCTTCCAGTCTGGACGACGGGTCCGGAACGGCGACCCCAAATCCGGACACCCACAATCTATCCTTGTGGCGGCATGCCCGCTGTCAGAGAGACTACCAAGGTAAACCACCAGAGGAGGGGACCGCAACGGCGATCAACAACCAGGACATCCCCTGGCCCTTCCTGGGGTACTTTGCAGCTTCCAGGGAACCTACCAAGGTACACCACTAGAGGAGACCGCAACGGCGACCACCAACCGGACATCAACTGCCCATCCTTGTGGTGGACGGCTCCGCTTTCAGAGAGCCTACCAAGTTCAACCACCAGAGAGGACTGCAACGATGATCTACCAATGGGACATCACGTGGTCATGATTTTATGTTGATTTGTAACTTGCAGGATAAACAAGATCCAAACCACCAGGGGGGGTATGTCATGACGTTGGCCTCTTTGGGTACAGGAAGGACAGTTGACCCCCTCCCCTTTGTACCATCACCCAACCTACCTTCCCCCCAACACAGGGTTGTAAAAATTCCAAGAGGAGAATCTACTACAACATGTTTCATAGAGAGACAAAGGAAATTCTTCCAACTCATAGAATTGGAGAACCGAGCGACATGTGTGTTCTGGAGAGGATATGGAAGATTGATGAGGACTCCAGCTACGAACTGGTCCGCTTGGTACCATTTTGTGATACTCAGAAGAGACAATATAGCCATATTAACTTAAAACTGTTTATATAATAGCCTCAGCGATGAGACTGGCATCATAATGGTTGTATAAAATGTATTAATAAGGATAAAGCTATTTGTAATACATTGAGATGCTATGTACTGATGTTAATGTGATAGAATTGTATTTCTGTAACCAAGTCTAACTCAGTCATAGGCACGCCCCCAGGGACACATACAGGACCAGGCGTCATTTGACAAGCCTGTTCTATGGGCACTATAAAACACCCCCTGATTTACATTTCTACAGACCAGGCCTACACTCCATTGCGAGTTGGCTCATAGGTTTGACCATCCAAGTACTCTACTGAAAGTGAACTATACCACGTGGTTAACTTTTACTATCGAGACCGACAGAATAAGAACAAGTCTTTGATATTAAGTATTAGTCTGCAGCTAAGTAAATTATATCATCGAACGCGAAGACCAACCACATCCATTCTATGACGACATTAATGAATGTCGCTCTGAAAGATCCATTCTAACCGAGAGAGAGAGAGAGAACGCGGACAAACTCTCCATCAGAACATAACTCTTCCAAAGGGATCCCGACGACACATGAGCGTAAATATATATTGATTGCAATTGTTCCCGAATGAGTGAGCCTTCAATTGTCAATTGTTAATATTAATGAACTCTGTGTAACTTCTCAGCTTACCGTTTATGACCCATTGTCTAACAGACCAGCCATGCTTGTTAGCCATTAGGGCACATTACTATACCAATCCTTTGTGACGATAATTACTGTTTGTATGTTTTCTGTTAATTACTTAGTGTAGTAAATAAATGATTTTAAGACAATGGCTGTATGGATGATTTTAGTAAAGACTGGGTTCGTGCAGATACAACAATTTACGACGTTTGGGAATGAGACTGGACGCGAGGTAAAATACACCATTCAAACCAGAAGATAATCGGCCTATATTATAATATAGGAAAGTTATATTAGGAAAATTATAACTTTGTAATCTGAATATTTTTCTTGGTGCCCCGATCTCCTAGTTAATTACAATTAAACGATTAATCAGTTTAATCGCGTGATAATAATTACAGGGAGTTAATTGATAAACCTATCTTCAGTTTAATGGTACCCAAAGACACGACAACTGTCAACTGTGGGACCTTATATAGACAGGTGTGTGCCTTTCCAAATCATGTCCAATCAATTGAATTTACCACAGGTGGACTCCAATCAAGTTGTAGAAGCATCTCAAGGATGATCAATGGAAACAGGATGCACCTGAGCTCAATTTTGAGTCTTATAGCAAAGGGTCTGAATACATATGTAAATAAGCTATTTATGTTTTTATTTTTAATACATTTGCAAAAATAATTTAAAACCTGTTTTTGCTTTATCATTATGGGGTAATTTGATCCACTTTAGAATAATGCTGTAACGCAACAAAATGTGGAAAAAGGGAAGGGGTCTGAACTTTCCGAATGCACTGTACATTTAAAACGTCACACACAGCCTACATATCAGTACATACACACAATATCTAGATATCATACATAGTATAGTGCAAATTAAACTACAAGATATATAAAAAACATTTATTTGCCGCACATTACCACACAGCTGGGCAGTAGTCCAGCTGCAAAATAAAATAGGGCCTGTAGGATCTGTCTGGTTGTCTGAGATGTCAAGAAGGCAGAGCAACAACCTATCATGGACAGACCTCTTCTCATTTTAGCAACCATTGAGTGTATGTCACGACTTCCGCCGAAGTTGGTCCTTCTCCTTGTTCGGGAGGCGTTCGGCGGTCGACGTCACCGACCTTCTAGCCATCGCCGATCCACTTTTCATTTTCCATTGGTTTTGTCTTGTCTTCCATTACACGTGGTTCCAATTCCATCAATTACATGTTGTGTATTTAACCCTCTGTTCCCCCCCATGTCCTTGTCCGTAATTGTTTCTTGTAGTGCTTGTGCACGGTATGCTGGTTATTACCGGGTTTTGTTTAACCCATTTATTGTATTGTTCTGTTGACGGTGATTTATGTTTATTAAACGACACCGTTGTAAATCAGTTTTCGCTCTCCTGCGCCTGACTTCTCTGCCACCAGTACGCGCCTCACTACAGTGTATATGTTTTGATCATGACAGCTTACTATCTAGGGTTACACCTAGCAGTTTTGTCTCCCTTAACTTGCTCAATAGCCACAGTATTCAATAATAGATCTAAACAAGGTTTAGAGTTGCGTGCGTGATTTGTACAAAAACTATGCTTTTAGTTTGAGATATTTAGCACAGGCCTATTGCTAGTCACCCATTCTAAAACTGAAGCGTCTGAGTTATTTATTTTACTGCTGCAGCCGACATGTATACTGTTGAGTCATCAGCGTACATTGACACACAGGCTTTATTCAAGGTCAGTGGAAGGTCATTTGTAAAAACAGAAAACAATAATGACCCTAGCCGGCTGCCCTACTGTAGCGTCCCTATAAGCACACTGAAAGTCTGTTGTGAATTTGTCTATAAGCTATAAAAACAGAGTCGCACACTCGTGTGTGTGTGTGTGTGTGTGTGTATATATATATATATGTAGTTGAAGTCAGTAGTTTACATACACTTAGGTAGGAGTCATTAAAACTTATTTTTCAACCACTCCACAAATTTCTTGTTAACAAACTATAGTTTTGGCAAGTCGGTTAGGACATCTGCTTTGTGCATGACACAATTATTTACAGACAGATTATTTCACTTATAATTCACTGTATCACAATTCCAGTGGGTCAGAAGTTTACATACACTAAGTTGACTGTGCCTTTAAACAGTTTGGAAAATTCCAGAAAATTATGTCATGGCTACAGAAGCTTCTGATAGGCTAATTGACATAATTTGAGTCAATTGGAGGTGTATCTGTGGATGTATTTCAAGGACTACCTTCTCAGTGCCTCTTTGCTTGACATCATGGGAAAATCAAAAGAAATCAGCCAAGACCTCAGAAAAAAAATTGTAGACTTCCACAAGTCTGGTTCATCCTTGGGAGCAATTTCCAAACACCTGAAGGTACCACGTCCATCTGTATAAACAATAGTACGCAAGTATAAACACCATGGGACCACGCAGCCATCATACCGCTCAGGAAGGAGACGTGTTCTGTGTCCTAGAAATGAATGTATTTTGGTGCGAAATGTGCAAATCAATCCCAGAACAACAGCAAAGGACCTCGTGATGATGCTGGAGGAAACAGGTACAAAAGTATCTATATCCACAGTAAAACGAGTCCTATATCGACATAACCTGAATGGGCTCTCTGCAAGGAAGAAGCCACTGCTCCAAAACCGCCATAAAAAACCCAGACTACGGTTTGCAACTGCACATGGGGACAAAGATCGTACTTTTTGGAGAAATGTCCTCTGGCCTGATGAAATAAAAATAGAACTGTTTGGCCATAATGACCATTGTTATGTTTGGAGGAAAAAGGGGAGCCAAAGAACACCATCTCAACCGTGAAGCACGGGAGTGGCAGCATCATGTTGTGGGGGTGCTTTGCTGCAGGAGGGACTGGTGCTCTTCACAAAATAGATGACATCATGAGGGAGGAAAATTATGTGGATATATTGAAGTAACATCTCAAGACATCAGTCAGGAAGTTAAAGCTTGGTCGCAAATGGGTCTTCCAAATGGACAATGACCCCAAGCATACTTCCAAAGTTGTGGCAAAATGGCTTAAGGACAACAAAGTCAAGGTATTGGAGTGGCCATCACAAAGCCCTGACCTCAATCCTATAGAAAATTTGTGAGCAGAACTGAAAAAGCATGTGCGATCAAGGAGGCCTACAAACCTGACTCAGTTACACCAGCTCTGTCAGGAGGAATGGGCCAAAATTCACCTAACTTATTGTGGGAAGCTTGTGGGAGGCTACCCGAAACATTTGACCCAAGTTAAACAATTTAAAGGCAATGCTAGCAAATACTAATGAGTGTATGTAAACTTCTGACCCACTGGGAATGTGATGAAATAAATAAAAGCTGAAATAAATCAATCTACTATTATTCTGACATTTCACATACTTAAAATAAAGTGGTGATCCTAACTGACCTAAGACAGGGAATTTTTACTAGGAATAAAAGTCAGGAATTGTGAAAAACTGAGTTTAAATGTATTTGGCTAAGGTGCATGTAAACTTCCAACTTCAACTGTACAGTATATAGATTGTGTGACACTTTGTTTTTATAGCTTACAGTTTATTAACCGTTAATCAGCACCTCTACACTAATTAATATTCTCTGGGTGTGTGCCAGCTCATGCTTTTTAATTTGTTTTCTGTAAAATAAACTTTGTATTTGATAAAACACAATTTCTCCTCAAAGTTTTCTAAGCACTTGTAACAGGCTGATTGGTCAGCTGTTTGAACCATTAAAGGGTGCTCTGCTATTCTTGGGTAGCGGAATGACTTTTTCCTCCCTCCATGTTTGAGGGCACACACCTTCGTCCAGGCTTAAATTGAAGATGTGGCAAACAGGAGTCACAATGTACTCTGCTACCAACCTCAGCAATTTACCTTGGTGTAACTCAAAACTACAGTGCTTGTCTTTCATTATTTGGTCCATTTTGCATGAATATGAAGGCTCAGCATTAAATACTTGTTGTTTGCATGTCATACCTAAGTTTGCTAATCTTGTCAACAAAAAAGTTATTAAAGTGGTTGGCAATAAAGGATTTTGTCATGAACAAGCCATCTGCCTCAATGAAGGATAGGTTTGCTTTTTTGGAAAAAATTTCATTCAAAGTACTTTATTATCTATCTTTGTTCCATAGTATAGTTTCTTCTTTTTGTTTAGTTTAGTTACGTGATTTCTCAATTTACTGTATGTTTACCAGTCTGCTTTGTTAGTCAGACTTTTCCCTTTGCCTCATCCCTCTCAGCCATACGGTTTTCAATTCATCATCTATCCATGGGGATTTCGCAGTTCTAACAGTCAGTTTCTTGACGGGCGCATGCCTATCAGTAACCGGAAGAAGCAGTTTCATAAATGCAGCATCCGAATGTTCCTCATTAGACACATTAGACCAACAAATATTTTTCACATCTTCGACATAGGAATTATTGTTCATACACAATTTTAGGTCCAGTCTTTGGAATTATTTTTTCTAGATATGGCTGCATGATCAAAAATATATGGACACCTGCTTGTCGAACATCTAATTCCAAAATCATGGGCATTAATATGGAGTTTGTCCCCCATTTGCTGCTATAACAGCCTCCACTCTTCTGGGAAGGCTTTCCACTAGATGTTGGAACATTGATACGGGGGCTTGCTTCCATTCAGCCACATGAGAATTAGTGAGGTCGGGCACTGATGTTGGGCGATTAGGCCTGGCTCGCAGTCGCCGTTCCAATTCATCCCAAAGGTGTTCAATGGGGTTGAGGTCAGGGCTCTGTGCAGGCTAGTCAAGTTCTTCCACACCGATCTCGACAAACTATTTCTGTATGGGCCTCACTTTGTGCATGAGTGCATTGTCATGCTGAAACAGGAAAGGGCCTTCCCCAAACTTTTGCCACAAAGATGGAAGCACAGAATCCTCTAGAATGCCATTGTATGGTGTTGTGTTAAGATTTCCCTTCACTGGAACTAAGGGGCCTAGGCCGAACCATGAAAAACAGCCCCAGAAAATTATTCCACCTCCACCAAACTTTACCGTTGGCACTATGCATTGGGGCAGTTAGCGTTCTACCTGGCATCCACCAGATCAAGATTTGTCCGTCAGACTGCCAGATGGTGAAGGGTGATTCATCACTCCAGAGAACGCGTTTCCACTGCTCACCTTGCTTTAATGGCTGGCTGGCAAGTTTCACCATCCAATTATTTCAGCTCTACAGGAGTGCAAATTTCACCATGGCACAGACTAGCCTAGGCAGCCGATATGTTAGGAACATAGGAATTATTAGAATGTGGCAAATATTAGTCAATTATTGCATGCTGGCTTTCGCAGAATACCTGAGACATGAAACAGATAGGTGGGAGGGCATACAAATGTCAGCAATTTATTAATGCGCAATTTGCCTGAATGGACAATGGTAACACTTCAACCACTACATTTTTATTAGACACTGGGTTTTCTGAAAAAGTGTTTAGGTGTGAATTCATTACATCCAGCTGTTTTAAATCGACTCAAGATAGTTTAATGGAAATGCAACCTAACAGGCAACTGTCACATCTATTTTCTATTCAAATGTTCTACAGGTCGAGAAAAGAAAAATCACTGGACAAGTTAATGGAAACATAGTTACTGTCTGGAGGAGCAAACCATTTTCATGAATGGGGTGGTGTACCTAATAAACTGGCCTCTGAGTGTATATAATGCTATTTAAAGAAGAAAAAAATAGACAAACAGAAACAGTTCACTTTTCAGTTCAGTTAGTCGTACACACCATAATAAAAACAAGACTGTGTGGAATGATTGAAATGTGCTAGATTTCTTCCATATAACTTATTCCCTTCCCCACTCTAAGCCCATCTCTATACGGCTGAGAGTGGAGCCATTGTACTGACAATGACGTGTAGGGTTATATTTGGCACGGGGCTTCAACCCCTAACCTCTCTCTGCCTCTCCCTCCCTCCCCCTACCGCCTCCTTCCATCACACACTCTATCCTCTATCTCTATCTCCCTCCTCTCTGATTGAGGGGTTGAGTTAAATTGCATTTCAAATGTGCCTGTACTGCCTGACATCACCAAAAAAACACCAGTTCCCTATAGATAGTTAGCTGACAACATCACGAAAACGATGTGCGCTTCCATGGGGCAGATGTCATCCTGTTGTGATTCTGGATGGCCAGATTGCTAGCAAGAATGACAAGAAACTGCCATGTGGGGAATCATAAGTGGCTCGTTATTGATACTATGTTTTGACTGATTTCATGTCAATGCTAATATGGTTCAAATTCACTAGCTAGCTAACCAACAACTGTAACGATTTAATTGAAAGACAAGTGCTCATTGTACAAATGTATTTAAGTTTTCAATAAACATTGGAGACTAAATATAGCTTCTATCTTAGCCAACCCTGTCTGTTTTTCCCCATAGTAACGCACGCCTCGGTTTTGTTGCTAAACAACCAACATGTCTATTGTGGAAAGCTCTTCTATCTAATCTAACTGTGAGGACTGACAGGAAGTGAAATGGGCAACCAGACCTTGAGAAAGCTGAGTAACATCTCTCTGAACTCATCCATGGAGGTCCCGCGGGTGGGCTTGTCGAACAGGGTCATTTCCTGTCTCAGTACAGAGTCAGGAGCACCGTCCCCCTTCAGAGGCTCCTCCAGACCACACTTTATCACCACAGGCCTGTCCTTCCACAGACCACTGTACACCTAGAACCACAGGTAAATACACATTACATAGAGACAGAGTAAATAGAGTGTGTGTGCGTGGGTATTACCTGATGTGTGTGTATGTGTTACCTACTTGGTGTGTGGAGGAGGTGGACATGCATCGCTGCAGGGTCAGGCTCCTCTCCTCACACAGGGCCTTGCAGGACGACCCTGAGATAATGCCTCTCCTGTAGTGGTCACACTGAGACAGACAGGAAACAGGAAATACATCATCACATTATCAACAGGAAGAGGATCTAAGGATCCTACAATATAGCAGGTTAGGAGAACTTACTAAGCAGATTAGGTGAAATAGGTAAAGGTTAGGAAACGGGTTAGCTAAAAAAAAATACAGTTTTTGTAAAATTGTCAAAGGTGAATAATTGTATCTCTTCTAGCCATTACCATCTCTCCTTCATATGTACTATGGTCTAAATCCCAGGTGGAGATACCGACCTGCATGCAAACCATAGCTTTTTTTATACTGTAGATAACAACGGTGAGGATTTTCCAGTTTCCACACAGATGTCAACTTATTTTCACCCCCTGTGAGATGGCTTACGTGTTCATACACATGTATCGGTTATATTTAGTCCACCCAGAGCTGGGCACCATTGTTGGCACTGTGTAGCGATATACCCCAACCCCAAAAAAATATCTGGAAAAGACTGTTTGCAGAAGCAGAAAGGAGAAGTAAAGTCATTTCATAAATTAGCATGTGTGGGTGTGAGATTATCTTGCTTAGGAAACATCCAGGCAAAACATCCAGGCAAAACATCCAGGCAACACGCCAGCCTGTAGCTAAATCCACTGCTCCAGTAGCTAGTGCCACAGTAAGATGAGATCCACCCAAACAGTTTCGCTCTTCCAAAACAAAATTGACAAATAAAGACTATAGGCTGTGACCTCCTTCTCCACAGTATAACAGTTGCTATGGTAATATGACTTCATTTTGGCCACTTTGGTTGCGAGCCAACCAATTAAAGGCCCAGTCGTCCTTAATGTCGTACTAATGTGCAAATTAGCCTAGGGGGACACACACACACAACAATGACAACACTCTTCGCTCATTCCTTCCTTCTCTCTTTTACACTCACTCCCTCTCACACACACACACTCGCCGTCCATCTATCTCCTCTCTCCATGTTCCCCCTTTCCAGACACTGTTTTCCCTGTCTTGTATGTCCTGAGACAGACAGCCTGCCTCTCCCTCTCACAGCACAAGGAAGAGTAGGGCACGATAGTACTGCCTTATTCATCACAATTTCACTATACATAGATAAAGACACCAAAACAGGACCACCTCAGTCTGGCCATTCGTCTTTACCCTTCCCCTCTCTCTCTTGATCCTTTACTCCTGAATATGTGCTGACTGCTGAACAACAAACACTCCCACTTCAGAGTATAGATGTAATATTTCACAGGGATCTCGCCCTTGCTGCTTATATTCAACCTGAAATGTAAAATATGTGACGAGGGAAATGACTGTGCTGACGTTGTTGATCTGGGAATGATTGGTTACAGTGGGGGAAAAAAGTATTTGATCCCCTGCTGATTTTGTACGTTTGCCCACTGATAAAGAAAGGATCAGTCTATAATTTTAATGGTAGGTTTATTTGAACAGTGAGAAACAGAATAACAACAAACAAATCCAGAAAAACGCATGTCAAAAATGTTATAAAATGATTTGCATTTTAATGAGGGAAATAAGTATTTGACCCCTCTGCAAAACATGACTTAGTACTTAGTGGCAAAACCCTTGTTGGCAATCACAGAGGTCAGACGTTTCTTGTAGTTGGCCACCAGGTTTGCACACATCTCAGGAGGGATTTTGTCCCACTCCTCATTGCAGATCTTCTCCAAGTCATTAAGGTTTCGAGGCTGACGTTTGGCAACTCAAACCTTCAGCTCCCTCCACAGATTTTCTATGGGATTAAGGTCTGGAGACTGGCTAGGCCACTCCAGGACCTTAATGTGCTTCTTCTTGAGCCACTCCTTTTTTGCCTTGGCCATGTGTTTTGGGTCATTGTCATGCTGGAATACCCATCCACGACCCATTTTCAATGCCCTGGCTGAGGGAAGGATGTTCTCACCCAAGATTTGACGGTACATGGCCCCGTCCATCGTCCCTTTGATGCGGTGAAGTTGTCCTGTACCCTTAGCAGAAAAACACCCCCAAAGCATGTTTCCACCTCCATGTTTGACGGTGGAGATGGTGTTCTTGGGGTCATAGGCAGCATTCCTCCTCCTACAAACATGGCGAGTTGAGTTGATGCCAAAGAGCTCCATTTTGGTCTCATCTGACCACAACACTTTCACCAGTTGTCCTCTGAATCATTCAGATGTTCATTGGCAAACTTCAGACGGGCATGTATATGTATTCTTGAGCAGGGGGACCTTGCGGGCGCTGCAGGATTTCAGTCCTTCACGGCGTATTGTGTTACCAATTGTGACTATGGTCCCAGCTGCCTTGAGATCATTGACAAGATCCTCCCGTGTAGTTCTGGGCTGATTCCTCACCGTTCTCATGATCATTGCAACCCCACGAGGTGAGCTCTTGCATGGAGCCCCAGGCCGAGGGATATTGACAGTTATTTGTGTTTCTTCCATTTGCGAATAATCGCACCAAATGTTGTCACCTTCTCACCAAGCTGCTTGGCGATGGTCTTGTAGCCCATTCCAGCCTTGTGTAGGTCTACAATCTTGTCCCTGACATCCTTGGAGAGCTCTTTGGTCTTGGCCATGGTGGAGAGTTTGGAATCTGATTGATTGATTGCTTCTGTGGACAGGTGTCTTTTTTACAGGTAACAAGCTGCGGTTAGGAGCACTCCCTTTAAGAGTGTGCTCCTAATCTCAGCTTGTTACCTGTATAAAAGACACCTGGGAGCCAGAAATCTTTCTGATTGAGAGGGGGTCAAATACTTATTTCCCTCATTAAAATGCAAATCAATTTATAAGATTTTTGACATGCGTTTTTCTGGATATTTTTGTTGTTATTCTGTCTCTCACTGTTCAAATAAACCTACCATTAAAATTATAGACTGATCCTTTCTTTATCAGTGGGCAAACGTACAAAATCAGCAGGGGATCAAATACTTTTTTCCCCCACTGTACTTCTCATCACTGTTTATAACAATGCTTAAGGAAACTAGAGTAGAGTCACTTCTCATGTGGCCTGGTTATCATTAAATGGTACCCTATTCCCTATTTAGTGCACAAATTTTGGACAGAGCCTGAGGAAATAAGATGCCATTTTGGATGCAGAAACTATGTTACATCACTGATTTCTCATCCAGTGTTACTCTTATCAGGTATTCTGTTAATTACTTTTTCCTGGTCCAAATGTGCTACTGTATTATAAGAGAAACCATCCTGCACTCAGCAGTCACTGACACAAAATACAGATTACCCTTTTTCTCATTCACTCTTTCCATCTGTCCATTTCCAGACCTTAGTGTTCTATCTTCCACCCACAGCTTGACCACAAGGTGTTGTGGGCTAAAGCACACCTGCTCCCTCCCTGCCAGTCCCTTTATATTTTCTTCCAATCGCTTACTCCCACGCTCTCTCTTTCTCCTTCCTTCGTAGGAGGTGTCAGGGTGTTCACACTGTTTCATACTTACGATGACCATGTGGCAGACGTGCCCTCGGCAGAGCTCTGAGTAGGAGGCATACTGCATGTAGAGGACCCAGCTGGCTACCAGGATCCCCAGCCAGGCCAGCAGCAGGTACTTCACCTTTAACGCCGGGAGACGACTCTACACAGGACAGGAGAAGATTACACATTGACCAAAGTCCACAGTCCTACAGAAATGTGTCTTCTGCTTTATCCCAAACAAGACACACATACTGAGGAAGAGAGGGGTTTTAGACCAGAAAGACACTGAGAAATCTAAGCAATCATTATAATATGGTCTTGTGGAAGACATTTTTATCCAAGGCGAAATACAGAACTATCAGCATGGCCCACGGATGTATATCACTTAAATCTTTCTAACATTGATATTCAATAGCACCCCAGTGTCCACAAGGCAAATAGCCTGGTGTCAACTTTGTGCAGACAAAATAAAATCAATACAATGGTTTATTGTGTAATTACCTAATTAGAAGTCTATGGTTTAGCAATTTATTGACAAATAGAGAGAGAGAATACTGTTATTTGTAACGATCTGAAAGGCATATAGGGCACAAAAACGCAGCCAAATATCAGCTAGTGGTCCCACCTGCAGCCCCTTCGACATAGGGCAAAACAGCACCAGGTGCACGAGCCTCCGTAAACCTCTGGGCATCATAAGCGATTCCGTTAGTACGCGCTCGGGCTGGAACGGCAAATCACTGAACCGTATTCCCGTCGAGTCACATCCATGGGACCAGCATCTCCAGTCTGAGCACACTAAACTGACGTCACCTGTTCACCCCTATGGCATTCAGTATTGTGCGCATTTATCGTTCGAGATTTGCATGTGGAGCAAAGATCCTTTATGAAAATAAAAGACAAAATCTAAACAGTCCAGGTCAGCGAGAAAGTGGGCATCGTTTCATAATCCAATTTTACACACAAACAACGGCATTCGTTTTGCAGAGAATCATAGCCTATCCTAAGCTTTCAGCCGTCCTTGGGGAAAAATACAAAGTGTAGCTATAATCCCTTTACAACATGCACACTGACATTCTGAGCACGTTTTCAGTTGCCTAGGCGCCATCGGTTAGGCTATTAATGTTGACTGAAAAATCCTGTCCGACTCCTCCGTTTCAAAAAATACATTATTGATTACGCTACTATTCTACCCCTTCTAACTCTACGAACGAACTCTCGTAACAGCAAGAGCCAATTTATGCCTGACCAAATTTTTTTGTCGGAGCAACTAAATGGATGGAGTGACGCAATCGCGGAGCTTCCGGAGGAGGAACGCAGAGGCCAGATTGAGCTCTGTACCACATCGCCGTACGCCTCTCAAATGTTGTAACAATGGGGAGGACTCCGTATTGCTCCGCATTGACATGATTGGTTGACGGTAGGTGAGGGCGGGAGGTCCTGTATAAACAGAAACTCACTTCCTTGACAACTTCCTTCACAACAGCGCTGCTCAGCGCTGCCCTGACCTGACCTCTGCGGAGGCCATATCACCATAAATGCTTCACGGCCAATGCAGACTCCAGATTGACCATGTAGCGCCTTTAACAGCCAGTTTTGCAGTGACTCGTGAGAGTGCTATTTTAAAAGGGCAAGTTGCAGGTCTCAAGCCACCAGTATTCTGCCAGCAGGACAAATGACGAAACCTTTCAAAAAAAAGCCCGTATTTCAAAACATTGCAATGTGGATAACTCATTCAAAAGATATTGCATTTTTATCAATTGCCACTTGTATTGTGCCAACAAGAAAAGGCCATAAGTAATTTAAGAGAAAAAAATATATATGTTTTTAGAAACTTGTTCTACCTGTCTCAGCTAAAGTGGTGTGGAAAATACTCAGTAGGGTCTCTACTAATATTTGTAGTTTTGGAGGTGGACTGTGTAGTACATATCCAGCAGCACTTCATTCTCCACCCCCTCCAAAACTCCACCCCCTTCATTCTCCACCCTCCATAGCCCCCAATGCAATACACTGTAATAGACTATACATTGGAAACATCACTGATACATCACTTGGGCCAAGCTTCCTGCCATCCAGGACCTCTATATCAGGCGGTTTCAGAGGAAGGCCCTAAAAATTGTCAGACTCCAGCCACCGTGGTCATAGACTGTTCTCTCTGCTACCGCACGGCAAGAGGTACCGGAATGCCAAGTCTACGTCCAAAAGGCTTCTTAACAGCTTCTACCCCCAAGCCATAAGACTCCTGAACAGCTAATCAAAGGGCTACCCAGACCCCTCTTTTACGCTGCTGCTACTCTTTGTTTATAATCTATGCATAGTCACTTCAACTCTACCTACATGGACATATTACCTCGACAAACTGGTGCCCCCGCACACTGACTCTGTACTGGTACCCCCTGTATATAGCCTGGCTTGTTATTTACTGCTGCTGTTTAATTATTTGTTACTTTTATTTTTTTTAAATTACCGAACACTTTAAAAAAAAAAGGTCTTAACTTCTTAAAGCATTGTTGGTTAAGGGCTTGTAAGCCAGCATTTCACTGTAAGGTTGTATTTGGAGCATGTGACAAATACAATTTGCTTTGATTTGTGTTGTACTGCTGAATGAAACTGTGAAGATATGCACTCAGACCAGCCTTTGTGATTGAACTTACATTAATTACATTACTTTAGTTGGCTGCTTTGACCAAAACGTGAATGTCATAACCTATTCTACGAGCCTATTGTTTGTGTATTATCTTTATTCATTGCTCACTTGTTTTTTAACAATGTCAGGTACAGGCCGGGATGACTGGGACCTTCAGCAAGTAAAAGACAGGGGCTAAGAAATAATTTGAACATCACAGATATAAATTGCCACTGTGCCCATGATAAATTTAACTACATTACTTTAGTTGTCTGATATGAGCAAAACTTGTATGTAATATAACCTATTCTGGGAGCCTAGTGTGTGTATGAACTATGTGGAATATCTTTGGACCATTGGCTTCCCTGAAAACATGTACTGATAGGAGGAGCCTCAGAGGTCGAGCCTCAGAGGTCGTCACGCTGTCTGGGGATGGTGATGGAGGCTTTGGTGGTCCACACAACAAAGAAGCAGGTGTCCCTTCCAATGATGTGGAGCTGGCCTTGGACCTGATGCTAGTAAGGATGGTCTTCACGAGGCGGTAAGACCCTCCCTCCTTGATATAGAAATCCTTTGACTTCATTGCCTCTTCAATGGTAAGGTCCCTTGCCCCATAAGGACACTTAACCTCCACCACTGCTGTGGTGCCCACAAAACCATCTGGTGAGGCACCAAGGATCCCAGACCCCGTGACTCAAAGCCCTGACTCCTGCACATCCATCCTTGTCGCCATTTTGAATGCCTTGATGCCCTTCGCTTTGCTATCTGTGCCCCAATTTACAGACAACAACCCCTGTGATCTGAGGACCCTTTTTAGCAGTGACATAGTAAAACGCTTGGCCCTAACCCCTGCTCCATAATCGCTGGCCCTTAGCCACTGAAGATCCTCCTCTGTGGGCTCTCGGGACAGAAGGTTGTAGTCTTCGGCCGGGTACAGGTCCTCCACTGACTGCACCTGGTTGGGCATGGCAGGCTTCCTACACTCATGTTCCACATCCGTGCCGCCGATATTGTGAACCACCAAAATAGGCTGGGCGATCCGGACGGCGATGGTGAAACTCCTGCAGCAGTTCAGGATCCAAAACATCTGCAATGGAACCCAGCACCTCTCCTCCAGCCCGTACCCCTCCCACTCCACGAGGTACTGAAGGTCCCCCACCCGACGCCTCAAATCCAGGATGGAATGAACGATGTACCCTTCCTGCAGGCTCATCCTGACATGACCCTCCAGTATGACAATGCCACCAGCCATACTGCTTGTTCTGGTGCAGCAGCGCGCCGACACCGGCCTCGAGGACGACCCGGAGGACGAGGCACCAAACAATGTATGCCGGGGCCCCCTCGACGTCCAAAGGGGGCGGAGTGACCTCCCGCACCTCAGATTCCTGGAGCGGACCAGCCACCACCTGCCTAAGGAGAGACACATGGAACGAGGGGTTAATACGATAATCAGAGGGAAGCTGTAATCTATAACATACCTCGTTCACCCTCCTCAGGACTTTAATGGCCCCACAAACCGCGGACCCAGCTTCCGGCAGGGCAGGCGGAGGGGCAGGTTATGGGTCGAGAGCCAGACCCGGTCCCCCGGTGTGAACACTGGGGTCTCACTGCGGTGACGGTCCTCGCTGGAGATGGACACGGGTGGCCTCCCATGTCTCCTCCGCGCTCCTAAACCAGTCGTCCACCACAGGAGTCTCGGTCTGAGCCTGATGCCATGGTGCCAGAACCGGCTGGTACCCCAATACGTACTGAAAGGGGGAGAGGTTAGTGGAGGAGTGGCGAAGCGAGTTCTGTCCCATTTCGGCCCAGGGCACAAACGCTGCCCACTCCCCCAGCCGGTCCTGGCAATAGGACCACAGAAACCTGCCCACATCCTGGTTAACTCTCTCTACCTGCCCGTTAATCTCGGGGTGAAAACCTGAGGTAAGGCTAATCGAGACCCCCAGACGTTCCATGAACGCCTTCCAAACTCTTGATGTGAACTGGGGACCCCGATCTGACACAATATCCTCAGGCACCCCGTAGTGCTGGAAGAGGTGTGTAAACAGGGCCTCCGCAGTCTGTAGGGCCGTAGGGAGACCAGGCAGAGGGAGGAGAAGACAGGACTTAGAAAAACAATCCACAATGACCAGGATCGTAGTATTTCCCTGTGAGGGAGGAAGATCCGTTAGGAAATCCACTGACAGATGTGACCAAGGTCGTTGTGGAACAGGTAAGGGATGTAACTTCCCTCTGGGCAGGTGTCTCAGAGCCTTACACTGGCCACACACCGAGCAGGAGGAGACATAAACCCTCACGTCCTTAGCCAAAGTGGGCCACCGGTACTTCCCAGTCAGACAGCGCACCGTCCAACCGATCCCCGGATGACCAGAGGAGGGAGACGTGTGGGCCGAAGAGATCAACTGGTCATGGACAGCAGACGGAACGTACACACGCCCAACGGGACACTGGAGGGGAGCAGGTTCTGTACGCAACGCCTACTCAATGTCCGCATCCAGATCCCACACAACCGGCGCTACCAGGCAGGAGGCCCGGAGTGTGGGAGTCTGATCCATGAGCCGCTCCTCTGTGTCATACAGCCGGGACAGTGCGTCTGCCTTCTTATTCTGGGAACCTGGTCTGTAGGATAGGGTAAACACAAAATGGGTAAAGGACATGGCCCACCTTGCCTGACGAGGATTCAGTCTCCTCGCTTCCCGGATGTACTCCAGGTTGCGGTGGTCAGTCCAGATGAGAAAAGTTTGTTTAGCCCCCTCAAGCCAATGTCTCATTTACATTTACATTTACATTTTTAGTCATTTAGCAGACACTCTTATCCAGAGTGACTTACAGTAGTGAATGCATACATTTCATACAATTTCATACATTTTTTTTTTTTTTTTTTCTGTGCTGGCCCCCCGTGGGAATCGGGCTTTGAGAAGAAAGCACAGGGGCGGAGTTTCGGTGGCGTGCCCGAGCGCTGTGAGAGCACGGCTCCTATCCCAGGCTCGGACGCGTCCACCTCCACTATGAATGCCAAAGAGGGATCCGGGTGGGCCAGCACGGGAGCCGAAGTAAAGAGAGCTCTTAGTTGCCCAAAAGCCCTGTCCGCCTCAGCCGGCCACCGCAACCTTACAGGACCCCCCTTCAGCAGCGAGGTAATGGGCGCAGCAACCTGGCCAAAACCCCGGATAAATCTCCGGTAGTAATTGGCAAACCCTAAAAATCGCTGCACCTCCTTTACCGTGGTGGGAGTCGGCCAATTGCGCACGGCTGCAATGTGGTCACTCTCCATCTCCACCCCTGATGTGGAAATGCAATTCCCTAGGAAGGAGACAGCCTGCTGAAAGAACAGGCATTTCTCAGCCTTAACGTACAGGTCATGGTCCAACAGTCATCCAAGCACCTTACGCACCATTGACACATGCTCGGCGCATGTAGCGGAGTAAATCAGAATGTCATCGATATACACCACTACACCCTGCCCGTGCAGGTCCCTGAAAATCTCGTCTACAAAGGATTGGAAAATTGATGGAGCATTCATCAACCCGTACGGCATGACGAGGTACTCATAATGCCCTGTGATGGTACTGAACGCTGTCTTCCACTCGTCTCCCTCCCAGATACGCACCAGGTTATACGCACTCCTGAGATCCAGTTTCGTGAAGAAGCGCGCCCCATGCATTGACTCAATCACCATGGCGATAAGAGGTAGCGGGTAACTGTACCTCATCGTGATTTGATTGAGACCTCTATAGTCAATGCACGGGTGTAAACCTCCATCCTTCTTCTTTACAAAAAATAAACTCGAGGAGGCGGGTGAAGTAGAGGGCCAAATGTACCCCTGACGTAGGGATTCAGAGACATATGTATCCATAGCCACCGTCTCCGCTTGCGACAGGGGATACACGTGACTCCTGGGAAGCGCAGCGTCTGCCAGGAGATTTATCGCACAATCCCCCCGTCGATGAGGTGGTAATGTAGTCGCCTTCTTTTTACAGAAGGCGAGAGCCAAATCGGCATATTCTGGGGGGATGTGCATGGTGGAGACCTGGTCTGGACTTTCCACCGTGGTAGCACCAACGGAAACCCCTTCACACCTCCCTGAGCACTCTTGCGACTACCCTGTGAGAGCCCTCTGTTGCCAGGAAATAGTGGGGTTATGCAGAGCCAACCAAGGAAGGCCTAGTATCACAGGAAACGTAGGAGAGTCAATGAGAAAGGGACTGATTCTCTCCTCATGATTCCTATGCATAACCATGGCCAAGGAGATGGTGGCCTCCTTGATTAGCCCGGCCCTAATGGTTGACTATCTAGAGCGTGTACCGGGAAGGGTCTAACTATAGGAAAAATAGGGATCCCTAACCTAATGGCTAATACTCTGTCGATAAAATTCACAGCTGCACCTGAATCGACGAGCGCCTTATGCTGGGAATGTGGGGAAAACTCAGGGAAACAAACAGTTGATCAACAGAGGACTCTGGATGAGTGTGGTGCAAACTCACCTGGGGTGACACCAGAGTGCCCTGCCTGTTGCCTCGACTCCCAGAGGAACCAACACGGCACCTACCGGCAGTGTGTCCTCTGTGGCCACAGATAGTGCACGTGATGGCTCCTCCTCCAGTCTCCCTATGAGCAGCCCCTCCTAACTCCATGGGCACCGGAGCGGGGTGCTGGACGATGGAACCGACAGAGCCCCCTCTGGACGTCCACGGGTGACCAGCAGGTTATCCAACCGGATGGACAAATCCACCAGTTGGTCGAAGGAAATGGTGGCATCCCTGCAGGCCAGCTCACGCCGGACGTCCTCTCGTAGGCTGCATCGATAGTGGTCGATGAGAGCCCTGTCGTTCCAGCCTGCTCCGGCGGCCAAGGTCCGGAATTCTAGGGCGAAGTCCTGGCCGCTCCTCGTCCCCTGTCTCAAATGAAAGAGCCTCTCCCCCGCCGCTCTGCCCTCAGGTGGATGGTCGAAGACGGCCCTGAAGCGACGGGTGAACTCCTCGAAGTGGTCTGGGGCCGTGTCTTCTTCTCTCCACACGGCGTTTGCCCACTCCAGCGCTCTTCCTGTGAGACAGGAGACGAGGGTGGCCACTCTCTCCCCTCCTGAGGGAGCTGGGAGCACAGTGGCCAGGTAGAGCTCCAGTTGTAACAAAAATCCTTGGCACTGTGCTGCCCTTCCATTATACTCCCTGGGAAGGGAGAGGCGCATCCCACTGGAACTCTCTCCGGATGGAACGGATGGAGGTAACCCCGGTTGTGCTGGTCGAGGCACTGGAGAGACTTCCTGTCTCTCCCAGCGGTCCATGGTCTGGACAACGCGATCCATCATGGCACCAAGATGTTGTAACATCTTGGGTTATTTGTATTGTTTGGTCAGGACTTGGCAGGGGGTATTTGTTTTATGTGGTTCGGGGTGGTTGGTTGTTTAGAAGGGTGTTTGATTTATTATTTCCGGGTTTTTGGGCTATGTTATGTTTTGTATTTCTATGTTCATTCTAGTATTAGTATTTCTTTGTTTAGGTCATTGGGTGTTGGACTCTCAATTGGAGGCAGGTGTTTCCTAGTTGCCTCTGATTGAGAGTCCTATATATAGGTATGTGTTTGTGTTGGTAGTTTGTGGGAGATTGTGCTAGGTATAGCCTTAATGCCTTACCGGCCTGTTATTCGTCATTGTGTTTTGTGGACGTGTTTATTTTGGTTTTCCTTCTTTGCCAATTTAATAAAAGAAGATGAGTGCACATAACCCCGCTGCGTTTTGGTTCCGACAATGATTTTTCTTTATCATCTGACGAAGAAGATTGTGACAGATGAGCTGTTGAAGAAAATAGAAATCAAGTTTGTTGAAGGAATACCCGCATCCCTGTCTGATGATGAACTTTTAACTCCTCATAAAAACAATCTGCTGGTTTTGGACGATATGCTATTTGCCGGTAGCGAACATCCTGAAATTGCCCGAGCTTTTACACATATAGTCCTTCGAGACAACAGCATAAGCCCCGACCCTTCTTGATGCTCGGCATCTGATGAAGTCCTTCTGGTCAGAGCATTTGCTACAACCTCACTTACAATATTTTTAGCCGCGGATTTTAAATGTGGTTTGGCTATGCTGAGGCCTCTCTTCATAAACGGTAAAACCCTCCTAAAGAGGTTACGAAATATGCCTCCTATCCCCGAACCGTACATGGTCGGGGATCCGTGATATCCGGGTAACCCATTACCCACTTGATCAACATAGTATGAGACATAGCGGTTAGGGTCGAGATGTTGGTTGTGTTCCATAACCATTGTAATTTATTTGTATTATGTTTATAAAAAAAATATATATAATACTAATAATATATTAGATATGTAGAGAGGTTTTGGTGGGTCTAAAGTGCAGTTTTACAATCGTTTTACCATAAGTAAATTCGATATTTTTGTTCTGATCCGTTTTAAGCTCAACCAGAATGTTTTCAATATATTTCTTGCTTACAGGTACATAGTCCTTCCCTCTATATGAACTGTTCTCAGGAGGGGCACATAACTGTCTCCTACCCTTTGATAGGATATGATGTCGGTATACACAAATATGTTGTAAAACCCTGCATGTATATCCGCAGGGAATGGGAATCATTTATCATTTACATACGTCCATTTATTGGAACTCATCCCCAACATGTAGGCTAAATTACTGCTGGTCTTTATACCCCCATCAGCATCCCCTGAGATTTGTACACGTTTATGAATAGGGGTGTAGTTCAAGAGTATTTCCATATTGTTGAGGGTCATTTCTTACACATTTTTAATGATACTTGTGAGTTCTAGACACGTTCTTCAGAGGTTATAATACAAATACATATTTTGATTTAGTTCAGCGATAAGTTGTTTTTTACATGTCATCTAAGATTTTAACAACCTAATACATATACAACTTTTTTCATTCACCCCAGGGCTCTATAAATCAAAGGTTTCATTTGGGTTATAATAATGATTTACAAATGAAAATGTCAGTAGTTCATTGCATATTATGTAATTGTGGATTCGATTCTTTTTCATTATTTTGCCTATTTTCTCTTGAGAACATATGGTCTATCCCCTAGAAACTCATGGGCAATATGGATACATACAGTATATTGTGGGGGAACAAACATATGTGTTCCTGGAAGGGTGAGCTTTCAGGAATGGGGTCAAAATAAATATGCAAGTAGCGATAGAAACCAGGATGTATTTCCCAGAAACGAATAGTGTATATCATTGGTAACTCCCCTTATCATGGTTCAATGATAGGTTTTCCATTCTGTGGACTGAGAATAAAAATACTTTGCACAACACAGACAATACCCACTGTGAACAAATCTTTAACATTCATGATCCTTCACTATATTTATCCCTAAACCTCCCACAATAACTATTGTCTATTGTTAGTCTCAATGACCTTACTGACAATATCAAAGTTTTATACATAGCTAAATACATTGTTGGAGACAGTTTTCTTGTCTTTCATTATGCAAATATTTGTTTATTAGATTATATTTCTCATTAAGAATAATGTTGTTTTTAATTTTTTTAATTTAGCCTGTTGCTTGGCTCCAGCCAATTGGAAGCTCGGTGCATGTACAAAGAAAAAGAACACAATTCAACTATTGATGGATGGTGAGGAAAATAATGACATTGCAAGAAGTCATGTTAAGGTTTTCAATGTTTTTATTGACGGAGATTTATGGATTTGCATATGACTGTGTATTATATGATGCCGTAATAGGGAAGAGGATTTGATCAAGCCTATTGTTATTCTTGATCAATTCTTGATCCAAAAAGACACACACCTGTTATGGGGTTAATTCCACATCTTTTTGCATTGCTTGGTAGTGTATTAGCATGGTATTTCTGAAGGCTTTAGACAGCCAATGGAAGCCTTAGGAAGTGCAACGTCACCCCACAGACACTGTAGCTTCGATAGAGAATCGAAAGAAGAACTACAATTCTCAGACTTTTCACTTCCTGCTTGGATTTTTCTTAGGTTTTTGCCTGCCATATGAGTTCTGTTATACTCACAGACACCATTCAAACAGTTTTAGAAACTTCAGAGTGTTTTATATCCAAATCTACTAATAATATGCATATTCTAGTTTCTGGGCCAGAGTAGTAACCTGTTTAAATTGGGTACGTTTTTCATCCGTCCGTGAAAATACTGCCCCCTAGCCCAGACAGGTTAATTGAGATGTGTCCTAATAACCCATGGCCGACTGTCTTCATGTAAAATTGAGATGTGTCCAAATGGCCAATGCCCCACTGTCTTCATTTATAATTGAAATGTGTCCAAATGGTTAATGGCCCACTGTCTTCATGTATAATTGAGATGTGATAATGGCACACTGTCTTCATGTATAATTGAGATGTGTCCTAATGGCCCACTGTCTTCATGTATAATTGAGATGTGTCCTAATGGCCCACTGTCTTAATGAATAATTGAGATGTGTCCTAATGGCCCACTGTCTTCATGTATAATTGAGATGTGTCCTAATGACCCATGGTCCACTGTCTTCATGTAAAATTGAGATATGTCCTAATGCTCCATTGTGGGTCTAACTGCATGCACCACCACAGCCTGATGCACTCGCTGTAAATAAACACTAGGGCCAGACAGCTGTGGGCTTTTATACCCTATGACGGCTGGCAGTGAAAGAAGATATGGGTCATTCTCATTTAACCAAACATTTTTTAACTGTCATTTTTCACAAAATATCCTCTTGGATCACTGAGATTAGGATCTTCAATTATCTGTTTCATCATTATTTTTATGTTTTTTGATCAGATATTATGCATTTTACCACAATTTCCCAAAAAGTAATGAACAAATAAATGTATCATATTTTTTTACTTTGCTCCCTCAATGAAAAGGACTGAGTTAAACAAAACTGAAAGTAAAAATATTTAAAATTCAATTATAAAATCATAAAATTCAATCAGACTTTTTTCAAATTTTAGCTATTTATCTGTTTTGATAATAAGAAGGCAAAGTGGGGTGTTGAGAATAAGAACCTCATTCTGAAGGCATGTAAGCAAGTAAATTAACTTCTACTACTATTCTAGAGGATGCAGGGTTGGTGAATAAATCATTTTCAAACTAGGGTCGAGTCATCATTCTTTCTGACAGGCCCAAACACCTGAGTCACATCGGTGAAGGATGGCTTGTCAGTCCGAGGGCTCCTGTAAGTCAAACACACAGAAGCACAATACAACACCACTCACTCACTCACTGGTTTTAGTTATGTACGTTGTAAATAAGAATTTGTTCTTAACTGACTTGCCTAGTTAAATAAAGGCTAAATAAAAAATGACCCAACTATCAATTTAGATCACAGATACAGTACATTTTAAGTGACAATGCAGTGTAGTTACATTGTTCCCTTAGCTACTATAGTTGTATGACTAAGGATCTCTAGGGTGACACATGGTAATACCTGAGAGGCTACTAGATACTGCCCATTTCTCAGGTAGCCTGGCGGGTAGGTGCGTTGGTACAGTAACCGAAAGGTTATTTGATCAAATCCCTGAGCTGACGAAGACGTTGATTAAGGCAGACCCCTGCACGTGAATGTTGATTAAGGCAGCCCCCACATCTCTCTGATTCAGAGGGTTTGGGTTAAATGCGGAAGACACATTTTAGTTGAATGCATTCAGTTCTACAACTGGCTAGGTATCCCCTTTCCTTCTCTTTCACTACAGTCTCTGTCATGTAAATGTCAGGCATTTGTCACAACATCGACGGAAGGTGGCGCCCCTCCTCGCCCGGGCGGCGTTCGGCGGTCGTCGTCGCTGGCCTACTAGCTGCCATCGATCCTCTGTTTATTTTCTGTTGGTCAAGTCTAGTTTAGGTTTGCACCTGTTTAGTATTAGTTCATTAGTGGGGGGGGGGGGGGGGGGGGGGTTATTTAGTCTTTCTGTGTAGGTTTGTTTTTGTGCGTGATTATTTTCGTCAGGCTGTACGTCTGGGGAACAGGTGTTTCTTCCCTCTGCCTGTGGGTTTTGGGCTGCGTCCCTACGCTGTGTTCGGGCGGTTTATGGGTATTTGTTTTACTTTGCCCTGCCCTACCTGTTTTTGGCAAGTGTGGATTATTTATTAAACGTGTGTTCACGGACTTGTGTCTCCTGCGCCTGACTTCAACCCTCCTGCTTCCTTGAGCATACTGACAGCATTAGGTGACACTCCTATACATGTAGGCTACAGTTGCTCTCTGGTTTGATTATTGTGAAGTGAGAGGGTGATAAGTGCGGCGCACAATTGGCCCAGCGTTGTCCGGGTTAGGGGAGTTTGGCTGGGGTAGGCCATCATTGTAAATAAAAATGTGTTCTTAACAGATTTGCCTAGTTAAATAAAGGTAAAACAAAAACAAAATAAGATCCAATGATAACTGTAGATTATTCAGGGAAACAGACATTACTGTAATAAACAGACATCCATAGTGGGACAAAAAAGGATTTACGCTATTCGAGTCACACCAGTGTAATGAGTCACACTTCGTTCTTGTAACTGAGCTGGACTTAAATGGGTTGCAGTTCATCTGATCTCCAGTAGGTGGAGACAGAGCACCTTAAATGATTGACAAAAATAGGGTAAAGGCTGAGAATTCTCAACTCCACAATAAGAATTATCTGCTAGGTACCGGGTTGATGATCTTACATGAGGAGAAGAAGCTGGGGAAAAAAACAACTCAGTTCAACATGAACAATAAAACATGTATTGATACATAAGCAATAAAAAACACGAATTTTCTACAGAAATCTTTGGGCTCTTGTCCAAAACATATAAACTATTTTCTATGATGGAGTAGCCCTAAATATAAATCATCCAATAACTTTCTGAGGCTTCTTCCAATCAGATTACTGCAACTATTTACAATCAGATTACAGCAACTACTGATTTGATAAAAAACATAAAACAATGTTGACTTTGTAAATAATGACAGTGAATGACAATCATAATGATTCAATGGTGTTTTTCAATGCTGTTTTGTCTACTCCTGAAGCTGCAGGGTTACAGCTTTTGACTGACTAGAACAGTAATAGTTGTATAGAAAGAATCACTGCAGTCACTAAGTGATTAATTATCTGGCCATGGTCCAAAGCGTCTCTAGTTAACAAACAGAAGATACACGGTCTAAAGCCTGAGGCACCAGGCAGGGCCTGATTACGCTCCTGGATTATCACAACTAATCCTGTTTTATCTGGAGTCTTAATCTGGCATATTGACACCTTAACATCTTGATCTATAAGAGGGATAAACGTGTAAATGTCTCTTCACTGTCAGAAATGCTGAAATCTGGTTACACTTGGACCATAGCTGAAAAGGGTTTTGTTGCATACACACATGTTTGGCTTTTCCGCTCATCTTCCTGCTTTTTCTTTTGAAGACCTCAAACCATGAGATCCATCTCGTTGAGTGTATTGAGTACTTCTGGCAGGGAGTCCACCAACATGTATTTCAGAGCATCCTCAGTCCCACGGTGTGTGTGAGTCAAACATGAGTCATCCTGGTTCAGATGCCAATCAAAGTCTGTGTTTTCTGTGTCATATGTTTAATACATTATCCTACTTCAGACATGTTTAAAAGGACAGAACAACAAAGATATTGTATATACAGTACCAGTCAAAAGTTTGGAAACACCTACTCATTCAAGCGTTTTTCTTAATGTTTTACTATTTTCTACATTGTAGAATAATAGTGAAGACATCAATGCTATGAAATAACACATACGGAATCATGTAGTAACCAAAAAAGTGCTAGACAAATCAAAATGTATTTATCCACCCTTTGCCTTGATGACAGCTTTGCACAATCTTGACATTCTCTGAACCAGCTTCACCTGGAATGCTTTTCCATCAGTCTTGAAGGAGTTTCCACATATGGTGAGCACTTGTTGGCTGCTTTTTTCTTTCACTCTGCGGTCCAACTCATCCCAAACCATCTCAATTGGGTTGAGGTCTGGTGATTGTGGAGGCCAGATCATTCTTCTTATTGGTGTCCTATAGTAGTGGTTTCTTTGCAGCAATTCAACCATGAAGGCCTGATTCACACAGTCTCCTCTGAACATTTGATGTTGAGATGTGTCTGTTACTTGAACTCTGTGAAGCATTTTATTTGGGCTGCAATTTCTGAGGCTGATAACTCTAATGATCTTATCCTCTGCAGCAGAGGTAACTCTGGGTCTTCCTTTCCTGTGGCGGTCCTCATGAGAGCCAGTTTCATCATAGCACTTGATGTTTTTTGCGACTGCACTTGAAGAAACTTTCAGTTCTTGAAATTTTCCGGATTGACTGACCTTCATGTCTTACAGAAATGATGGACTGTCGTTTCTCTTTGCATATTTAAGCTGTTCTTGCCATAATATGGACTTGTATACCACCCCTACCTTGTCACAACACAACTGATGGGCTCAAACGCATTATGAAGGAAAGAAATTCCACAAATTAACTTTTAACAAGGCACACCAGCACAGCTGTCATCAAGGCAAAGGGTGGCAACTTCGAAGAATCTCAAATATAAAATATTATTTGATTTGTTTAACACTTTTTTGGTTACCACATGATTCCATATGTGTTATTTCATAGCATTGATGTCTTTGCAATTATTCTACAATGTAGAAAATAGTAAAAATAAAGAAAAACCCTGGAATGAGTAGGTATGTCCAAACTGGCACTGTATTTCTTCCTTTAAATAGTTACACACACATGCAGAGAGCGAGAGAGAAAGAGAGAGAGAATAAGATGCTGCACAGCCCAACACATATTTTATGAAGATTTTAAGAGGATGACAAATAACACAACTTTTGACCTGAGTTTGGCCCCAGGCATCAACAGCAACATAATGCATTTTTCAATGAGATCAGCAGCCTAAGTCATTAGCTGGATGCATAACTGCAGCCTGCAGGCTACCTCTGTTGAAACCGTAATGTTATTTAAAAAAAATATTTTACAACTTATTTACTAGAAAAGATTAGTCACAGTACAAAGCTTGCTCTTCTACATTCCCTACTTCTGGAAACCGTTACTACAGTATTTGCTTTGGGCTGGGCTGTCATCACTGAATGTGATCTGAGAGCGGTGACCGAGGAACCATATAAGGTGCAACCGGAAACAGAATAAACATCGAATTCCATGTCAATTTACCTTCGGAACCTCTACATGAGGCTGCTTTTCACAATCGTTGACTGAACAGTGTGGTCCACGAGTTATATTCATCTAGAGAACGAGTCGTGCACCACCGAAGTTGCACAAGTTGTGTGTTGCCTTTTGGCAGTTGTAATGTCAGTCGGTGCCACACAGTGCTGCTAATGCTTGCACAACACTAGCTAGCACCATCAGAGACTCTTGCTGGCAGTATCAGTGGAGGAATCAGTATGGATGCGCTCTTGGTGTTCCTACTGCTGCTGGTCCCACTCCTGCTATGGACCAGCAGCACTTTTGTTTTTTATTTTAAAAAGTGTTTCTACGTGGCCTATATGATGATTTTGGCTGCGATTGCGATTCCGCTTAGTATTCTGAAAAGCGGCGGCAGAGACATCGAAAACATGAGGTAAGTTCCAGGTTGTACATCAACGCGAGCCGTGCATTGCTAGCTAACGTTTGCTCATGGGAATGGAAGATGGCTACAGTAGCTAGATAGCTTGCCAAAGACTGAAATAATGCAACCATAACATCACTATTTGTTTCTACTTTCAGAAAAGCTATTTGCAGATATTTTCACCTATTCGTTGTTGCATTTTGTAACGGACTGCGAGATGGCTATCCAGCGGTTGGTAAGAAGGCTAGCGAGCTAGCTCCAATGCATTGCCAGATGTGGACTTTCTGTACGGTATCATGCGGCTAATGCTAGGTAGCTTGCTAACGTTGTCGTTACATATGGCATTCAGACATGGCCTCAGGGCCCGACATTTTCGTGGCTGGAAGCCAGGTCGAAACATGTATCCAACAGGCGTGTTTTTTTTCTTTGCACAGATGTAAACCAACAACTGCAAAAAAATGGCACTTTAATCCATGCATTGTCATCGTTTTTGTGTCTCAAGTCTAAACAGGACCAAGGCAAGATGATGTTTTATTTTATCAGTTGGTTTAATGTCATTGGACACAGTGCATTCGGAATGTATTCAGACCCCTTGACTTTTTCAAAATGTTTTTACATTACAGCCTTATTCAAAAATAGATGAAATCGTTTTTCCCCCCCCTCATAAATCTACAAACAATACCCCATAATGACAAAGCAAAAACAGACATTTAGACATCTTTACACATTTATTTCAGTTCGTCAAATCAGTTCCTCAAATGTCTTCAATTGACTTATATCCTTATATGAAGTAACTCAGTAAAATCTTTGAAATTGTTGAGTTTTACATATCTGTAAGGTGTAAATCGCAATTGCAACATTTGGTTCAATATCGTCCAGCCCTACGTGCCAGTGTGGAAATGCAAATAAAAATGTATGAAGTTGAATTGAATAGCAGTCAGAATGGAGAAATACCCATTGAAATCACTTTGAATGTATGTTTTGCCACCAAAGGGTCACGCACTACTCCTAAAGAGAATTTGTATTCTAAAACCTAAAATACAGTTACTGTCAAAAAGTGTCTTTTAAATACCGTGATATATTTTGGCCATATCGTCCGGCCCTATCTAGCTTAAACTGATGGATTTTTATTATTATTATGCAGATTAGATTTTCGCGGGGCGTGCACGTAGATTTCAAGGGGTTATTAATATCGAATTATTACTGTGCATGTAAAAGTACTCAATGAGTTACGTTAACTTACAAGGGGTACCAGGTGTTATATCGATGTGCAGTGGTACGAGGTATTTGAGGTAGATACTGTATGTACATATAACTAGGAATAGAGTGACAGTAACCAGTAGCAGCAGTGTAAGTGGAACAAGGGTCTATGCAGATAGTCGGGTAGCTATTTGGTTAACTACTTAACTAACTATTTAGCAGTCTAATAGCTTGGGGGTAGAAGCTGTTTAGGATCCTGTTGGCTCCAGACTTGGAGCATTGGTACCGCTTGCCATACAGTAGCAGAGACAGCAATGTATGACTAGGGTGGCTGGAGTCTGTCAATTTCTAGGGCCTTTCTCTGACACTGCCTGGTATAGAGGTCCAGGATGGCAGGGAGCTTGGCTCAGGGATGTCCTGGCTCGTCCGCACTACCCTCTGTAGAGCCTTGTGGTCGGATGCCATGCAGTTGTGATACTAAGCGGAGATGCAGCCAGTCAACATGCTGTCATTGAAGTAGCTGTAGAACTTTTTGACGATATGAGGGACCATGCAAAATCTTTTCAGCCTCATAAGGGTGAAGAGGCGTTGTCGTGCCCTCTTCATGAATGCGTTGGTGTGTTTGGACCATGATAGATCCTTAGTGATGTGGACAACGAGGAATGTGAAGCTCTCAAACCGCTCTACTACAGCCCCGTCGATGTGAATGAGGGCGTACTCGGCCCTCCATTTCATGTAGTCCACGATCGGCTCCTTTGTCTTGCTGACATTGAGGGAGAGGTTGTTGTCCTGGCACCACACTGCCAGGTCTCTGACCTCCTCCCTATAGACTCTCATCGTTGTCAGTGATCAGGCCTACCACCGTTGTGGGTGAACAGGGAGTACAAGAGGGGATTAAGCACGCACCCCTGAGGAGCCCCCGTGTTGAGGGTCAGCGTGGTGGATGTGTTGTTGCCTACCCTTACCACCTGGGGGTGTCCTGTCAGGAAGACCAGGATCCAGTTGTAGAGGGAGGTGTTCTGTTCCACGGTCCTTAGCTTAGTGATGAGCTTGGAGGGGACTACGGTGTTGAACGCTGAGCTGTAGTAAATTAACAGCATTCTCACATAGGTGTTATTTTTATCTAAGTGGGAAAGGGCAGTGTGGCGTGCAATAGAGATTGCGTAATCTGTGGATCCGTTGGGGCAGTATGTGAATTGGAGTGGGTCTAGAATGATGGTGTTGATGTGAGCCATGAGCAGCTTTTCAAAACATTTCATGGCTACAGATGTGAGTGTTAAGGGGCCATAGTCATTTAGACAGGTTACCTTTGCATTCTTGGGCACAGGGACTGTGTCAGTCAACTGGTCTGCAGGCCAGGAGGATTGGGACATATTTTACTGTGGCTAGTGGACATGGCCGGTTGGACACAATAAGAGAGGAGTAGGGGTCAGATTGTCCCTCCCATTCAGAGTCATGTAACCGACTGGTTGTAACTTCTCTCTTCCGAAAGGTCCCCTAGAAATCAATGTATGTCTTCCCCAGCCTTGTGCTGCCTGTTGTCCTTTATGTTAGTGATCACACAACTGGCAGACTGACTTGGTTCAGTGGTCTTGGAATAACAGAACTGTTTCACAGCCAGGTGTGCAGACCAGAAGTATTGGCTGTGGTGTCATGTTGCACCTGGCAGTATTCTCTCTTAACCCAAAGTTTTTTTTGCAGCTGGACCCTTTTCACAGTCGCCAACAAGTGTGTGTGTGTGTTTGCATGCGTGTGAGAGACAGAGAGATTGAGTGTGTGAGGGAGCGTGTGGGAAGAAGTGGAAGATGGAGATCCAGACACACAGTGACACAGACTGAGAGGGGGCAGGCCGTATTAGAAAGAGTTGACTGATTCAACACGAAGGATGGCACAGCCTGTCACGGTCATCTACCCTCAAATTGCTAGTGGGAACTGGGACTCCTGAACCGGGTTCACTCTGTGTGAATGACCCTGGTTTACAGCCCCAGGTCGAACACCCACTCAATGCTTAGTGTCTTTGAAAGCCTATAGGTTGGCCATGTTTTCCTGCCAAACTAGTGCCGGTGTGTTGAGCATTATCACATGGCAAAAGGCATTTCTAGCAATTAGTCTAGAATGAGAGACTGTTTTTGTAGAGTCATTTTATTCTCAGCCAGGACAGGGATTGCACTGTCTACATCCCTGTAGGAATGTTGCTGCAAGATTCCAACCTGAATCGTCACAGAGTTTTGGGATGGAAACAGATGAGATTTAGACACTGCTCAAGGGGAATGGCTTATAGATGTCAACGGTACTACAGACCTGTCAGTGTGCTAGTGAACCAGGATGTGCTATGTAGTGTATTGCAGTGTGTTGTCAACTCTTTTCTCTGGGTTATGTCAACTGTCTCTCGGACTGCTTAGAATGGAACTTTGGCACGTTTATCTGTTGAAACTGGAACAATACATTGGGATAGATTTGAGGTCACCCTGACCTTGCTCAATTAATATTTAATTAAAACACTTTGTGAAACACTTAAACAGTAAAGACTTTTGTCGAAGATACTGTTGGCTTTGCTCGTTTTGAAATTGTTCAAAACAAGGGTTAAAATTAGTCTTTTAGAGAGCAGTCATGCAATGACATTCAGGAGGAAGCTGACAACCTAAACGCGATCATTAGAGGATCACCGTTGTGATATGTCAGTTGTTGACATTGCGACTGCAACTGAATTTAAGGCAATTTTCTTCCTCTTTACGACTGCTGTAGTCTAATAAGAGTAGCAGCTTGCCTGTCGATAGAGGCCTTGCACAATCACGCATGCTTTTGCACAAGATTGGACGGTTTTATCGTTGTGATAGTGAGGAAATAGTGTTTTTATTCGGGTTTAAAGATCATATTTTGACATGCAGATCTAGTCTCTAGTATGCACTCATTGCACTCTACTCTACACATTCATTCTTGTGTCTTGAGCGGTGTTGGTCGTATTCTAAACCCACACAGGGAGGGGCCAGTGGAGAGTAAAGTGGACAGTATGTTGAACGCTAGACTGGAGTAAACAGAACCACACACTTCTTCATCCTTTAGGGACAGAGGCTGTAGTCTTCCAGTAATGAAGGCCATCTGTTAGAGCATGCGCTGCTAGCCTTGTGTCCCGGACAGATCTGGGAGTTTATGCTATGGCTGCCTTGCCCTCCTCTCTTCAGCATGATTGTTATTGCTTTCCTGACAGAGAGCCTCAGCCTACCTTAAACTAAGATACATAGTCAGTAATGAGAAAAACAGACATCTCAGGCCAGTCTACTTTGTGTGAAACTAAATTGTATTAGGGTAAAAGTAGACATTGTGTTTATGATTAAATACCATTGCCTATGGTGTAGTACAGGCTATCATTATTCATATGTTATGTAGGGAAGGATAATTTTATAACTGACCCCAACTCTAAGAGAACCATTTCTTTCCACTTATTATGGTTGTAAGAACAAGAACAGCAGACGAGTCTAACCATGCTGTTGTATGTGATGGGGAGTCTAACCATGCTGTTGTATGTGATGGGGAGTCTAACCATGCTGTTGTATGTGATGGGGAGTCTAACCATGCTGTTGTATGTGATGGGGAGTCTAACCATGCTGTTGTATGTGATGGGGAGTCTAACCATGCTCTGTTGTATGTGATGGGGAGTCTAACCATGCTGTTGTATGTGATGGGGAGTCTAACCATGCTGTACAATGACGTTTTCGTCTTTTGAGCTTCTAGTCATGAAATCTATGCAGCCTACTCAATCACTTTTTATAGCTACTGTTTACAGGCCTCCTGGGCCATATGCAGTGTTCCTTACTGAGTTCCCTGAATTCCTATCGGATCTTGTAGTCATAGCAGATAATATTCTAATTTTTGGTGACTTTAACATTCACATGGAAAAGTCCACAGACCCACTCCAAAAGGCTTTCGGAGCCATCATCGACTCAGTGGGTTTTGTCCAACATGTCTCTGGACCTACTCACTGCCACAGTCATACTCTGGACCTAGTTTTGTCCCATGGAATAAATGTTGTGGATCTTAATGTTTTTCCTCATAATCCTGGATTATCGGACCACCATTTTATTGCGTTTACAATTGCAACAAATAATCTGCTCAGACCCCAACCAAGGAAGATTAAAAGTCGTGCTATAAATTCTCAGACAACCCAAAGATTCCTTGATGCCCTTCCAGACTCCCTCTGCCTACCCAAGGACGTCAGAGGACAAGAATCAGTTAACCACCTAACCGAGGAACTCAATTCAACCTTGCGCAATACCCTAGATGCAGTTGCACCCCTAAAAATTAAAAACATCTGTCATAAGAAACTAGCTCCCTGGTATACAGAAAATACACGAGCTCTGAAGCAAGCTTCCAGAAAATTGGAACGGAAATGGCGCCACACTAAACTGGAAGTCTTCCGACTAGCTTGGAAAGACAGTACCGTGCAGTATCGAAGAGCCCTCACTGCTGCACGATCATCCTATTTTTCCAACTTAATTGAGGAAAATAAGAACAATCCGAAATTTCTTTTTGACACTGTCGCAAAGCTAACTAAAAAGCAGCATTCGCAAATGGAGGATGGCTTTCACTTCAGCAGTAATAAATGTATGAACTTTTTTGAGGAAAAGATCATGATCATTAGAAAGCAAGTTACGGACTCATCTTTAAATCTGGGTATTCCTCCAGGGCTTCATTGTCCAGAGTCTGCACAACTCTGCCAGGACCTTGGCTCAAGGGAGATACTAAAGTGTTTTAGTACTATATCTCTTGACACAATGATGAAAATAATCATGGCCTCCAAACCCTCAAGCTGCATACTGGACCCTATTCCAACTAAACTACTGAAAGAGCTGCTTCCTGTGCTTGGCCCTCCTATGTTGAACATAATAAACGGCTCTCTATCCACCGGATGTGTACCAAGCTCACTAAAAGTGGCAGTAATAAAGCCTCTCTTGAAAAGCCGAATCTTGACCCAGAAATTATAAAAAAACTATCGGCCTATATCGAATCTTCCATTCCTCTCAAAAATTTTAGAAAAAGTTGTTGCGCAGCAACTCACTGCCTTCCTGAAGACAAACAATGTATACGAAACGCTTCAGTCTGGTTTTAGACCCCATCATAGCACTGAGACTGCACTTGTGAAGGTGGTAAATGACCTTTTAATGACTTCAGACCGAGGCTCTGCATCTGTCCTCGTGCTCCTAGATCTTAGTGCCGCTTTTGATACCATCGATCACCACATTCTTTTGGAGAGATTGGAAACCCAAATTGGTCTACATGGACAAGTTCTGGCCTGGTTTAGATCTTATCTGTCGGAAAGATATCAGTTTGTCTCTGTGAATGGTTCGTCCTCTGACAAATCAATTGTAAATTTCGGTGTTCCTCAAGGTTCCGTTCTAGGACCACTATTGTTTTCACTATATATTTTACCTCTTGGGGATGTCATTCGAAAACATAATGTTAAATTTCACTGCTATGCGGACGACACACAGCTGTACATTTCAATGAAACATGGTGAAGCCCCAAAATTGCCCTCGCTAGAAGCCTGTGTTTCAGACATAAGGAAGTGGATGGCTGCAAATTTTCTAGTTTTAAACTCGGACAAAACAGAGATGCTTGTCCTAGGTCCCAAGAAACAAAGAGATCTTCTGTTGAATCTGACAATTAATCTGGATGGTTGTACAGTCGTCTCAAATAAAACTGTGAAGGACCTCGGCGTTACTCTGGACCCTGATCTCTCTTTTGAAGAACATATCAAGACTGCTTCAAGGACAGCTTTTTTCCATCTACGTAACATTGCAAAAATCAGAAACTTTCTGTCCAAAAATGACGCAGAAAAATTAATCCATGCTTTTGTTACTTCTAGGCTCGACTACTGCAATGCTCTACTTTCCGGCTACCCGGATAAAGCACTAAACAAACTTCAGTTAGTGCTAAATACGGCTGCTAGAATCCTGACTAGAACCAAAAAATTTGATCATATTACTCCAGTGCTAGCTTCCCTACACTGACTTCCTGTTAAGGCAAGGGCTGATTTCAAGGTTTTACTGCTAACCTACAAAGCATTACATGGGCTTGCTCCTACCCATCTTTCCGATTTGGTCCTGCCGTACATACCTACACGTACGCTACGGTCACAAGACGCAGGCCTCCTAATTGTCCCTAGAATTTCTAAGCAAACGGCTGGAGGTAGGGCTTTCTCCTATAGAGCTCCATTTTTATGGAATGGTCTGCCTACCCATGTGAGAGACGCAGACTCAGTCTCAACCTTTAAGTCTTTACTGAAGACTTATCTCTTCAGTAGGTCCTATGATTAAGTATAGTCTGGCCCAGGAGTGTGAAGGTGAACGGAAAGGCTGGAGCAACGAACCGCCCTTGCTGTCTCTGCCTTGTCGGTTCCCCTCTTCCCACTGGGATTCTCTGCCTCTAACCCTTTTACAGGGGCTGAGTCACTGACTTACTGGTGTTCTTCCATGCCGTCCATGGGAGGGGTGCGTCACTTGAGTAGGTTGAGCCACTGACGTGGTCTTCCTGTCTGGGTTGGCGCCCCCCCCTTGGGTTGTGCCGTGGCGGACATCTTTGTGGGCTATACTCGGCCTTGTCTTCGGACGGTAAGTTGGTGGTTGTAGATATCCCTCTAGTGGTGTGGGGGCTGTGCTTTGGCAAAGTGGGTGGGGTTATATCCTGCCTGTTTGGCCATGTCCGGGGGTATCATCGGATGGGGCCACAGTGTCTTCTGATCCCTCCTGTCTCAGCCTCCAGTATTTATGCTGCAGTAGTTTATGTGTCGGGGGGCTAGGGTCAGTCTGTTACATCTGGAGTATTCTCTTGTCTTATCCAGTGTCCTGTGTGAATGTAAATATGCTCTCTCTAATTCTCTCTTTCTTTCTTTCTTTCTTTCTTTCTCTCGGAGGACCTGAGCCCTAGGACTACCTGGCATGATGACTCCTTGCTGTCCCCAGTCCACCTGGCCATGCTGCTGCTCCAGTTTCAACTGTTCTGTCTGCGGCTACGGAACCCTGACCTGTTCACCGGACGTGCTTGTTGCACCCTCGACAATTACTATGATTATTATTATTTGACCATGCTGGTCATTTACGAACATTTTAACATCTTGACCATGTTCTGTTATAATATCCACCCGGCACAGCCAGAAGAGGACTGGCCACCCCTCATAGCCTGGTTCCTCTCTAGGTTTCTTCCTAGGTTTTTGGCCTTTCTCAGGAGTTTTTCCTAGGGAGTTTTTCCCAGCCACCGTGCTTCTTTCACATGCATTGCTTGCTGTTTGGGGTTTTAGGCTGGGTTTCTGTACAGCACTTTGAGATTTCAGCTGATGTACGAAGGGCTATATAAATAAATTTGATTTGATTTGTTGTATGTGATGGGGAGTCTAACCATGCTGTTGTATGTGATGGGGAGTCTAACCATGCTGTTGTATGTGATGGTCAGGGTTTCCATTAGCTGGCAATCACCGGCTTTTGGCTGAAAAATGTAATAAAATGAGAAAGCGATTTGAAATAAAAATGTTGCTGGCCAAAATGACTAGGGGGAAAAAAATACCATTGCAAAATAATGTTTTTTATTAATTGATGGAAATACCACTCAATATAAATACATTTGATCATCATGCTTATTGGTCTAAAGGTTAATTTAGTGGAATTAAATTGGCCTGTGTGTATTTTCGTTACTCATCATGTATCTTATTTCTCCATCACAACTATCACATGCGCACAGCATACAAATCAGAGCCTATTTTGAGGGAGATTTCTCCTGCAACTCCTCAGCTGGGTGCTACTGGAGTAAAGCATGTGCTTTTATCAGTACGTCACCCACCACTTTACAATGTGAGCTGGAGGAAGTATGCTTTTCGAAAAGCATACTTAATTGTTTAAAACCTGAATGTTTTATTTCATATTATGAGGCATGCCTTGCTTCAAAGTAGCCTATAGGCAGATTCTGACTATGGAGGCAATGATTTCATAAAGACTTCATGGGCAGTGAGTGAGTTTCAAGTTTGGGGAAGCTTACAATTTATCCTACCATTTTCTACCGTTCTGTGTGCCGGTTATGATTTTCATATGTGCATTTACGTCGAACAGTGTCATTTCAATAATAACGTTTTCGTTTCTCAAAATCATTTTCACGTGGTTAATCATATCAATTTAATTCAGATTTTTAAGTCAACTAATGCGAGATCACCAGGTTCGGCCATATGGACACATTGATAACCGTGATCCATTGGCGGCTAAAGAAATGAGCACATGGAACTCATTGTCCATAGGCCAATGCAGCAGTAGACCTATAACTTCCACTGCTCTTTCACACTGAGGATTGGTGATTATCGATGTGGAGATTGTTGGATAGTTTTTTCAAATAGCATAATGTGAGGAACTATACTTTTAATATACACTAAATGGCACAAGTATGTGAACACTTACTCATCGAACATCTCATTCTGAAATCTTTGGCATTAATATGGAGTTTGTCCCTCCCCCCTTTGCTGCTGTAACAGCCCCCACTCTTCTGGGAAGGCTTTCCACTAGATGTTGGAACATTGCTGCAGGGACTTGCTTCCATTCAGCCACGAGTGTTAGTGAGGTCGGGCACTGATGTTGGGCGATTAGGCCTGGCTTGCAGTTGGCGTTCCACTTCATCCTAATGGTTTTCGATGGGGTTAAAGTCAAGGCTCTGTGCAGGCCAGTCAAGTTCTTCCACACCGATCTCAACAAACCGTTTCTGTAATGACCTCGCTTTGTGCATGGGGACATTGTCATGCTGAAACAGGAAAGGGCCTTCCCCAAATTGTTGCCACAAAGTTGGAAGCACAGAATCGTCTAGAATGTCATCGTATGCTGTAGCATTAAGATTTCCCTTCACTGGAACAAAGGGGCCCAAACCATGAAAAACAGCCCCAGACCATTATTCCTCCTCCACCAAACTACAGTTGGCACTATGCATTTGGGCAGATGGCGTTCTCCTGGCATTCGCCAAACCCAGATTTGTCCACCGGACTGGCAGATGGTGAAGCGTGATTCATTACTCCAGAGAACGCATTTCCACTGCTCCAGAGTCTAATGGCGGCGAGCTTTACACCACTCCAGCCCACGGCTGTTTGGCCATGGAAATCCATATTATGAAGCTCCCAATGAACCGTTCTTGTGCTGACGATGCTTCCAGAGGCAGTCTGTAGTGAGTGCACTCGGCGGTCCTGTTCTGTGAGCTTGTGTGGCCTACCACTTTGCGGCTGAGCCGTTGTTGCTCCTAGATGTTTCCACTTCACAATAACAGCATTTACAGTTGACCGGGGCAGCTCTAGCAATGCAGGCATTTTTACAAACTGACTTGTTCGATAGGTGGCATCCTATGACGGTGCCACGTTGAAAGTCACTGAACTCTTCAGAACGGGCCATTCTACTGCCAATGTTTCCCTATGGAGACTGCTTGGCTGTGTGCTCGATTCAGCAACGGTTGTGGCTGAAATAGTCAAATCCACTAATTTCAAGGGGTGTTCAAATACATACACAAAATGTGTATATGTAGTGTAACTAGCCTACTCATTATGATTAGGAGGTAGTCAGTCTGCTCACCTGGTGATCATGGACTGAGCAGAACTGATGCTCTGAAACACTGCCGTTTTAATGTTTTGTTTCTAGTCACACCGTTTGACACTGAAATGGTTTTCAAATAAAGATTGAATTGATTATTGTTCCTTCCTTGATTTCCAGGGTGATCCGTGCTCTGGTTCATCACGTGAAATACTTCCTGGGTCTGAGGTTTGACGTGAGCGGCTTGGAACACCTGCAGACAGAGGGACCCTACGTCATCATCTCCAACCACCAGAGCTCACTGGACGTACTGGGTAGGAGACCCACACGGACGAATGAACGGACCGACACACACACACACAGATGCAAGCTTACGTGTGCACACACACACACTTTTGAATAGGATCGAGGCATTTCCCTGATCTCTCTGAGTCTCTTCCCTCTTGTATTGAATGCAAACACTGGGTTTCTCCCTTCTCACTAACTCAACTTTACCCTCCATAGCTCACTTCCTAAGGGAATCTTCTAGTAATGGTTTGAGTGCTGCCAGTCACAGAGCACTCTATTCTGAGGGAGGAGGCTAGTGGGGATTGATATGCATGGTTTCAGTGGGCGAAGACTGACAACTGTCATTTGGTATACCATCACACAAGCTCCGATCACTGACATGGCTGTCTAATTCTAAACCCAACAGCGACTGTGTAGCTTAACTCTAGGGCTAGACTGGTGCATGTAATCAATCAACAGCACTATTTTAAGATGGTGTATTTTGTAAATAATGTGGTTACAAATGTTTAACATTAGAGAAAGGCATGGATCAATATAAACTGCATTATGCTTGGCACCAGAGGATTGTGCAGCACTAGCTTTAATTAGTGCCTTGAGGCTGACTGGCTGTATTTAGTTATTGAATGCAGAATGTGTTATGCATTTTCACATCAAAATTGATCATCTTTGGTATCCCCTCATGGGAGATTTTGTTTACATTGTAAAGGTCTTTGAATGAAATGTCTATTCAGAGAGTTGGTCAGTCATTCTTTCCCACTATGCTGGTCAGTGAGCAGAGGAGAGGAATTCTTAGTATGTCTCCCACTTGGATTCTCATAGGGCCTAGGTTGTGTTCCGTGTGGGGGGGGGTGTTCACTTTAACAACTGGCTGTAGTCTGTGTGTATCTATCTTGGTGGTGACTGAGTGATATGAGCTGGCTGCAAGCCAGGAGACTGACAGCAGGAATGTAAGGGAGGGGGAGTGTGTGGGAGGGAGAAAGAGAGGAGGTGATTGTGTCTGACAGGGGGAGGGAGAGGAGTGTGACAGTGAAGGAGAGAGGTCCTTCATTAGAGCTGAGAACACACCGCAGGAGGCTGATCTAGGGTCGGAGTTACCATACCAACCTTCCATAATAGATCATATACTGACCTACTGCTCCACCTGCTGATCCCAATCCTCATGAACAACCCCGACCTTCTGTTCCTAGCTTCCCTCCTCATGAACAACCCCGACCTTCTGTCCCTAGCTTCCCTCCTCATGAACAACCCCGACCTTCTGTCCCTAGCTTCCCTCCTCATGAACAACCCCGACCTTCTGACCCTAGCTTCGCACCCCATGAACAACCCCGGCCTTCTGTGACTAGCTTCCCTCCTCATGAACAACCCCGACCTTCTTCTCCTAGCTTCCCTCCTCATGAACAACCCCGACCTTCTGCCCCTAGCTTCCCTCCTCATGAACAACCCCGACCTTCTGCCCCTAGCTTCCCTCCTCATGAACAACCCCGACCTTCTGCCCCTAGCTTCCCTCCTCATGAACAACCCCGACCTTCTGTCCCTAGCTTCCCTCCTCATGAACAATCCTGGCCTTTTGCATCTAGCTTCTCTCTCTGCTCCTGGCCTCAAAGAGCACTTTGTTGGGCCAACTGGGTTGACAGGACACCAAAACAACCAACCAGCCAGACACATGCCAATGATGCAGATCAGACTCGCTCAAATGATCAATAGACTACTGATTATATTGGCTACAGATAACTCTCAAGGGCTCACCCCATTTAGTCCACTGGTTCCACTGTTTGGTGGATAGGCTGTTGGACCGAGAATTGTTTTAGTCTGGCAGTTGTTCAAATAATTTTTTTGATTGACACCTGTCTCAGTGGACTAATCCATTGTGTAGGCCACAGGGTTGGCTCACCAGTAGTACAGTTACCGTTAATTCCCATAATTTCTAATTACAATGTTTGTTTGGTTACCGGAACTTCTGTTAATGCATTACATTTATTATTATTATTAGTCTTTTACAGTTGTCATTTTCGGAGTGGACACGTTGTTTGCAGAGCACACAACCTAGGCTACACAAGTTTTATTTCATTCCATTTACGAGTTGTCAATTTATGAGTTGTTTCGTTTTAGAGCGCTCCTCTCAATGTTGAGTAAGGACTCACACCTGATTATGCGCAGAAGTAGGCCTAGGCTACCTAGCCTGCGTGCAAATGTATGTTTATATATCTGCCCATTTGGGGATCTGATAGTATTTCTGAGTGTCTTGACTCACCACCACTAATGAGCTGTAGCGCTTCTCAAAGTAATTTCATCTTCACATCAAACGGCAAGTAAACAAAGTCTGTTTTTACATCCATTGAGAATGACAATTGTTCCTCAATGTAGCCAATTTTAACCTTTCCAGCTCTCTCCCTTTCGATAACCACTCGGGGTGAAAGGGGAAAAGAAAGTCCTGATCTGGTTGAAAGTCATAAGAGGCGTACCTGTTTACTTCTTATCCCTTGCGCTAATAGCCTACAGCTGTGTTTGTATGGATCTCACTGGCTCTGGAAACTCTGAGGGTCCAGAATATTCTGTGCACGTTTGTTAGTGCAAGCTTGTGGCTGGACCAATTTGATAGTTAATACAATGTTTCATGTTCCTTGCAGACAGGCCATGCCTAGCCAATGTGATTTATTTTTATCAGGATATTTTCTACCTGTAGGCTGCATTGTTTTTATTTGTTGGCTTTATATAGGCAATAAGTTACTTTTAGATAGAATTTGTATTAATCACATGACAATGATTTTGAGATACAAAGACTTTATTATAAAATAAATGAAACTGTTCCACAAATGTTCACATGAAAATCATAACTGGCACACAGATCGATAGAAATGGTAAGCAGGGATGCAAACTAATCATCTTTTCGGTGAAATTTGCCGTTTTTGAATCCAAATTTGGTGACCTACGTGCATTGTGTAGATCCGATGAGAAACGTTTGGGAGGGGGGCTTTGGATCACTGCTGGCTGTAAGCGAACGAGTGCTGCGCGTTTGTAAGCGAACGAGTGCTGCGCGTTTGTAAGCGAACGAGTGCTGCGCGTTTGTAAGCGAACGAGTGCTGCGCGTTTGTAAGCGAACGAGTGCTGCGCGTTTGTAAGCGATACTGTCTGTATCCAAGGCTCAGCCAATCGTTCACATAACAGAATGCAGCGCGCGACTGAAGAGAAGAGACAACCACTTTGCTAATTACAGAATCAGCGAGCGCTCTGGAAAGACAGCAGTCGGGTGTAAAGGCAGTTTGCCGAACGATAACGAAGAGGTAGGCGAGAAGTCTGACCAAGGAGACGGGGTGATGAAGCGTACTTCATGAGCTTTAACCGAAAAAACAACTGGTATTTGGAAAGTTTGAGGTGAGGGAGAAAGTGTGGTGGAACAACTATTGTTAGCATTAAGTATCTTGCTATAGAAGCTGGACCGAAATCTCCGTTAGCTAGCCAGAGAAATGTTGAGCAACATCAAGTAATTCAGTTTGTGTGAAAATTAGCTGGCTAATAAAGTCCGACAGCTAGCTAGCTAGCTAGCTAGCTAACGTTACAATATCAGATGAGCTAACGTTAGTAACCTAACCAATTTGCTATAGTATTAACGTTAACTGGTATACAACTTGCCGTTCCTCAAGTTTTAACGCGTTAGTTGCTTACTTGTTAACTAGCTAACGCGTTAGTTGCTTAAAATGTTAACTAGCTAACGAACTAATGTTTTCCCTCTACAGTGTGTGGTTAATTTTCAGAATGAGAACATTAGGTGAAATGAGGCGTTGCTTGTTAAACAAGTGGATTCAGGGATAAAGTGGACCTGGGCCTGGCTTATGCTGGATGCCAATAGAGGTGAAAGAAACACCACACACTTTCCTTCTTTCAATATAGTGGATAAAAAGGGGTATGCCAGGTGTGTACTCTGCCTAAAAGATATCAATTATGCCAACAAAGGGTATCATGCTCTGCTGGCACATTGTAGAGCAGATGTCCACAGGCAGAAAGTGTACAATGTAATAACCTGCAGTGTAGCTCAAAGATATTGCTTTTGTTGTGTTGAACTTGAAAGTAACACTTTTTTGTGATTTCAGGGGGATTATTACATTTGTACTCTGAACGTTATTTTTGCATACATGTAGCCTTGTGCACTTGATCGATGTCTATAGTGGCCACTATAATAGAGCAAAAGTGGAATGCCTGTTTGTTTCATTCTATTTCTGCTTTTAAGATTTTTTTTCTTCCCAAGTGTGATATTTAGATGTGTGTGTGTGGTGTCACAAACATTCTATTATAAAGGCTGTCATGGCTAACTGCAATATTAGTGTATTGTTTTTTTTGTTGTTGTCAAGACTTGAGTGTCATTGTTCGTAAAATGTAGGCAACAAATAACATTTGCTTTCGTTACATTTTATTTATTTTTTTGCTGTGAGTTAGGTTCACATTAACCACTTTTTATGTTACACACAGAGACTGATCATCTAGATCATATTATTTGTTTAATTAGTTAAAACCTGTGATTTGTTTGAATGTTTCAGTGCCAAAAAAAGTGTCACCTTTGGGCCCTCACCAGTTTGCATCCCTGGGTAAGAAAAATTGCCATTCCAAATGGAAAAGGTTGCCAACCCCTGGTGTAGCCTATTAGCGGCCACTTCAGTAGCCTAATGACAGAATCTGCGAAGGCCAGCAGCAGCTGGAGGAGGTGGATCAGGAACAGGTTTTTTACTTCTGGTTAGGCTATCTTGATTTACATTTACATTTTAGTTATTTAGCAGACTCTTTTATCCAGAGCGACTTACAGTAGTGAATGCATACATTTCATACATTTTTTTCCCCGTACTGGTCCCCTGTGGGAATCGAACCCACAACCCTAGCGTTGCAAACACCATGCTCTACCAACTGAGCCACACGGCTCCCTCTTGAGTCCTTTGTGTCTGATTTTAAATAATTAAGTCTGCTTAAAGCATCAGACAAGCTCAGTAGTATAGTTGATTTAATTAAAATGCATAGGGTGTGTCTACATATCGAAAAATACAAGTAAAATTTTGGACCAGTCGAAGGAACATACGACTCTGTCGACCAAGATTTTTTTTTTTTCTTTTCGGGGACAGCCCTATAACTCTCACTACAAGGCATGGCGACTTGACCCAGTACCAAACTCCAGACCAATCAAATGCAAAACGTTACTGATTATATCAGCCACCTCAAACAAATACAGGGCTCTAGTGTGACCATTTTACTCGACTATGTGCCTAAATATTTTTGCTGTGCGACCTGAAATTGTGATTTAGGAGCACCATTCTAGCTTTAAAGGGTAGGTAGCATGAGTTTTTACTCACCAATGTAACACGGTGTGGTCAAAGACGTAGTAACTTAGTTATAGTCACGATCTGGTTACCTATAAGTACAAACATAGTTATGTTTTGGGGTTATTACATATTTGTAAACTTTTTTTCCGGATCACTTCTAAACTACCCACAATGCACTATTTCTCAAAGTCGTATGGAGGATCTATTGTGGCTACATAGTTCGTAGGCTAGCTTGGTAGCTAGCTCAGCTGGCTTACGTTAGCCACACCTCATGCTATTCATGACTTTGTAGCTGTTATCTAGTGGGAACCCGTTAGTATGGCAGGCTCTGGTGCTTTCTTGCCGTGAGCTCAAAATGTAAGAGAATTATGCCTGCTTTCTCTTTGTGTAGTACCTCGTATGTTTTCCTTTTTGTTTTAACTTTTCGACATGTTCTCTGTGAAGTAGGCTATGGGAGTTGTGTACATTTTTCTACCTTGGCTTGGTGCTAGCGCACTGAATAAATAAAACACTGAAATTTAGTTATAAGAAAAGCACAAACATTAAAATTCCCATTACAGCATGTTTGTGCAACGGTATCTTATCAGAGAGAAATAGGCGAAGCAATAATATGTTGTCTGGCTAGCTAGCTACATGAAGTAAGGGTCACCTGGAAACACTGACCAACACTTTGGTTCCTACCCTGTCAATAATTCCTCCCTGCTTTAATCATTGGTCCTGCCCACGATATTCCAACTATATAATTAGAATAATCATATTTACAACAGATCACCAATTAACTAGGAATTTATATTTTTTTGCCAACATCATGTGTGGAAATTGATTGAAAATGCTGAATATTATTTTTGTTTGGAGTTAGATTGAAAAGTATAAATGGAGAAAGCCCCATTGATCATTTGTGTTGCCACCCTAGGGTCATGAACAACTCGTAAAGCATATTTAGAACTTTTATTATTCAGAAACATAAAATACTGTCACATGTCAAACATTTTGTTCATGTTGCCCAGCCCTACTACCTACCCTTTAATATTTCAAATGTTTCATTGTGCTCCTAATTTCTTTGTCTACATTTTTCAACTTAAGCTCACACGTGCTCCTTGTTAAAAAAAAAAAGTCAGTGTACAGTCGTGGCCAAAAGTTTTGAATGACAATCTAAATTTTCAGTCTGCTGCCTCAGTTTGTATGATGTCAATTTGCATATACTCCAGAATGTTATGAAGAGTGAGCAGATGAATTGCAATTAATTGCCATGCAAATGATCTGAATCCCCCCCCCAAAAGAAACATTTCCACTGCATTTCAGCCCTGCCACAAAAGGACCAGCTGACATGTCACTGATTTCTCTCGTTAACACAGGTGTGAGTGTTGACGACAAGGCTGGAAATCACTCTGTCATGCTGATTGAGTTCAAATAACAGACTGCAAGCTTCAAAAGGAGGGTGGTGCTTGGAATCATTGTTCTTCCTCTGCCAACCATGGTTACCTGCAAGGAAAGATGTGCCGTCATCATTGCTTTGCACAAAAAGGGCTTCACAAGAAAGGATATTGCTGCCAGAAAGATTGCACCTAAATCAACCATTTATCGGATCATCAAGAACTTCAAGGAGAGCGGTTCAATTGTTGTGAAGAAGGCTTCAGGGCGCCCAAGAAAGTCCAGCAAGTGCCAGGACCGTCTCCTAAAGTTGCTTCAGCTGCGGGATCGGGACACCACCAGTACAGAGCTTGCTCAGGAATGGCAGCAGGCAGGTGTGGGTGCATCTGCATGCATAGTGAGGCGAAGACTTTTGGAGGACGGCCTGGTGTCAAGGGCAGCAAAGAAGCCACTTTTTTTCTCCAGGAAAAACATCAGGGACAGACTGATATTCTGCAAAAGGTACAGGGATTAGACTGCTGAGGACTGGGGTAAAGTAATTTCCTCTGAATCCCCTTTACGATTGTTTGGTGCATCCGGAAAAAAGCTTGTCCGGAGAAGACAAGGTGAGTGCTACCATCAGTCCTGTGTCATGCCAACAGTAAAGCATCCTGAGACCATTCATGTGTGGGGTTGCTTCTCAGCCAGGGGAGTGGGCTCACTCACAATTTTGCCTAAGAACACAGCCATGAATAAAGAATGGTACCAACACATCCTCTGAGAGCAACTTCTCCCAACCATCCAGGAACAGTGTGGTGATGAACAATGCCTTTTCCAGCATGATGAAGCACCTTGCCATAATGCAAAAGGGATAACTAAGTGGCTCGGGGAACAAAACATCCGATATTTTGGATCCATGGCCAGGAAACTCCCCAGACCTTAATCCCATTGAGAACTTGTGGTCAATCCTCAAGAGGTGGGTGGACAAACAAAACCCCACAAATTCTGACAAACTCCAAGCATTGATTATGCAAGAATGGACTGCCATCAGTCAGGATGTGGCCCAGAAGTTAATTGACAGCATGCCAGGGTGGATTGCAGAGGTCTTGAAAAAGAAGGGTCAACACTGCAAATATTGACTCTTTGCATCAACTTCATGTAATTGTCAATAAAAGCCTTTGACACTTATGAAATGCTTGTAATTATACTTCAGTATTCCATAGTAACATCTAACAAACATATCTAAAGACACTGAAGCAGCAGACTTGGTGAAAAATAATATTTGTGTCATTCTCAACTTTTGGCCACGACTGTAGAGCCCTGCAAATAGATGACATATTAACTGTGCCTTCGTAAGGCCAGTGTGAGTTAAGATGGCCGAAAGGCCAAAGCTCATCCCAGATAGGTGAGAGAACACCATTCAAGGTCAGAAATTTCCTCACAATAATATCAGACCACTGTGCATTAAAGGTTGACGTCGAATGATCAGACCACTGACTCAACAGTGGTAGGCCTGATTACCAACAACAGCAGGGCTCTCCAGAGGGTGGTGCAGTCAGCCTAACACATCACCAGGGGCACACTGCCTGCCCTCCAGGACATCTACAGCCACAGGAAGGCAAAGAAGCTCAAGGACCTCAGCCACTCGAACCACGTCCTGTTCACCAGCTACCATTCAGAAGGTGGACAGTACAGGTGCATCAAAGCTGGGACCGAGAGACTGAAAAACAGCTTCTATCTCCAGGCCATCAGACTGTTAAATAGTCACCACTAGCCGGCCTCCGCCCAGTACCCTGCCCTGAACTTAGTCACTGTTACTAGCTGGCTACCACCGGTACTCTACTCTGCACCTTAGACTGCTGCCCCTATGTCCATAGTCATTGAACACTGGTAACTTTAATGTTAACATACTGTTTTACCCACTTCAGAAAGTATTCATACCCCTTGATTCCACATTTTGTATTACAGCCTGAATTCCAAATGGATTAAAAAAATAATTTAAGCCATCTGCACACTATCCCATAATGACAAAGTGAATACAGAAATATCTCATTTGCATAAGTATCGACACCCCGGAGTCAATGCTTTGCAGAAGCACCTTCGGCAGCGACTACAGCTTTGAGTCGTCTTGGGTATGTCTATCATCTTTGCACATCTGGATTTTCTCGCATTTTTCCTTGCAGATTTTGTCAAGCTCTGTTATGTTATATGGGGTGATTAGCAATCTTGAAGTCTTTCCACAGATTTTTAATGGGATTCAAGTCTGGGCTTTGGCTGGGCAACTCAAGGACTTTCACATTCTTGTTCTGAAGTCATTCCAGCATTGCTTTGGCTGTGTTGCTTGGGGTCATTGTCCTGTTGGAATGCAAATCTTGGCCCCAGTCTAAGGTCGTTTGCACTATGGAACAGGTTCTCATCTATGATTTGGCTGGATCTTCATTATTGCCTCTGGCCTTACCAGTCTCCCAGTCCCTGCTGCTGAAAAGCATCCACATAGCATGATGCTGCCACTACCACGCTTCATGGTTTTCTCCAGACATTGTGCTTTGCATTCAGGCCAAAGAGTTACATTTTTGTCTCATAAGACCACAGGCTTTTTTGCCTTATCTTTTGTGCTGTCGTGTCTTTTTCTCAGGAGTGGCTTCTGTCTGGCCACTCTCCCATAAAGTCCAGATTTGTGAAGTGCTGTAGAGACTGTTGTCCTTCTGGCAGGTTCTCCCATCTCAGCCAAGCAGCTCTGTAGTTCTGTCATTGGGTTCTTGGTCACCTCCCTGACCAAGGTCCTTCTTGCCCGGTTACTCAGTTTGGTCTGAAGGCCAGCTCTAGGCACACTCTACCGGGGTCGCGTTAACGCAGAATTCAGTTTTTTTTCACGCATAAGAAATATTGCTGCATTTTGTAAACGCAGATCTAAAATGCTGCTTGGCATTAGACACATTTTGTGCTTCAGTTGCACTTTTGCACTCCGATGAGAATTCACAAACAGGCAGACAGCACTCACACATCAAAGTTCACCATTTTTTTGGTGGAGAACGTTCGCTGTGCGCCCCTGATCACTGAAGCAAAAAAACACTTGAATTCTAACATAAAACGCACGTGAAATGGTTTAAAATGCAGATTTTAAGATCTGCATTTTGAAAATGCTCTAGAAATGTGTATACCCTTCTCCAGATATGCATCATTACAATTCTATCTCGTAGATCTGCGGACAGTTCCCTGCACTTCATGGTATAGTGCATGTCAGAGCAGAAACAATCAACTGTGGGACCTTATATAGATGGGTATGTTTCTTTCTAATTCATGTCCAAGCAATTGAATTGGCCACAAGTGGTTCTCAAGGATTACATTTACATTAAAGTCATTTAGCAGACGCTCTTATCCAGAGCGACTTACAAATTGGTGCATTCACCTTATGATATCCAGTGGAACAACCACTTTACAATAGTGCATCTAAATCTTTTAAGGGGGGGGGGGTTAGAATGATTACTTTATCCTATCCTAGGTATTCCTTAAAGAGGTGGGGTTTCAGGTGTCTCCGGAAGGTGGTGATTGACTCCGCTGTCCTGGTGTCGTGAGGGAGCTTGTTCCACCATTGGGGTGCCAGAGCAGCGAACAGTTTTGACTGGGCGGCGAGCAGGCCAGAGGTGGATGAACGCAGTGCCCTTGTTTGGGTGTAGGGCCTGATCAGAGCCTGAAGGTACGGAGGTGCCGTTCCCCTCACAGCTCCGTAGGCAAGCACCTTGGTCTTGTAGCAGATGCGAGCTTCAACTGGAAGCCAGTGGAGAGAGCGGAGGAGCGGGGTGACGTGAGAGAACTTGGGAAGGTTGAACACCAGACGGGCTGTGGCGTTCTGGATGAGTTGTAGGGGTTTAATGGCACAGGCAGGGAGCCCAGCCAACAGCGAGTTGCAGTAATCCAGACGGGAGATGACAAGTGCCTGGATTAGGACCTGCGCCGCTTCCTGTGTGAGGCAGGGTCGTACTCTGCGAATGTTGTAGAGCATGAACCTACAGGATCGGCTCACCGCCTTGATGTTAGATGATCAAAGGAAATTGGATGCACCTGAACTCAATTTGGAGTGTCATATCAATGTGTGGGAGAACTTAACTAAGTTAGATTTCTATATTTCATTTTCAAAAAATGTGAAAAAAAGTATTTTGTCATTTTCATTATGTGGTATTGTGTGTAGATGGGTGAGATTTAAAACATATTTTATACATTTTTAATTCAGGCTGTAAAACAACAATGTGGATTAAGTCAATGTGGATTAAGTCAGACCACTGTGCATTAAAGGCCTAACATGGAACCCAAACCGGCTGCGCACGTGCGCAATCGTGCATACATTTATTTTGTCCCCCTACACAACGCAATCACGACACGCAGGTTAAAATATCAAAACAAACTCTGAACCAGTTACATTTAATTTGGGGACAGGACGAAAAGCATTAAACATGTATGGCAATTTAGCTAGTTAGCTTGCACTTGCTAGCTAATTTGTCCTATTTAGCTAGCTTGCTGTTGCCAGCTAATTTGTCCTGGGATATAAACATTGAGTTGTTATTTTACCTGAAATGCACAAGGTCCTCGACTCCAACAATTAATCCACACATAAAACGTTCAACCGAATCGTTTCTAGTCATCTCTCCTCCTTCCAGGCTTTTTCTTCTTTGAACTTATATGGTGATTGGCATCTAAACTTTCATAGTATTGCCACGACGACCGGCAACACAGTTCGTCTTTCAATCACCCACGTGGGTATAACCAATGAGATGGCACGTGGGTACCTGCTTCAATAAACCAATGAGATGGGAGAGGCAGGACTTGCAGTGCGTTCTGCGTCAGAAATAGAAAGGACTTATATTTTAGCCCTTGGCAACGCAGATGCTTGCGAGCAGTGTGGGTGCAATAATTGAATAACACAGATTTCTACATTTATTTTGCACCGCTCGCGTGTAGTCAGGGTATTAGTCACATTACAAATCATTCAGTGGTGTCAATTAAATCGTTGTGCAAAACTGTTAATTCAGTTACATGCATGGTTGGTTCTTAAGTTTTAGATTCAACCCCACATGAAGATTTCATACAGATGAAATATCCCAGCAATCAGATCTAAAAGGTCCTTGAATGCTTCATTTACACAGGCAGCCCAATTTTGATGTGTTTTGATTGGTCAAAAGACCAATTAGTGAAAAAATATATTTTCACATCAGCTCTTTTTCAATGCTGATCTGAGTGTTCCGAAGACTAATTAGTGAAAAAATATTGGGCTGCCTGACAGATCTAATAGGCTAGATCCTATCCATTTAACAGATCCTTTCAAAGATCATGTTCTCCCTCAGGTCTAATGGAGATCCTACCAGATCCTGTAACAGATCCTTTCCATTCCCCAGGTCTAATGGAGGTCCTCCCAGATCGCTGCACCATGGTTGCCAAGAAGGAGCTGGTGTACGCTGGCACTGTGGGCATTGTGTGCTGGCTGGGTGGCATCGTCTTCATCAACCGCAAGAAGACAAGAGACGCCAAAAGTGTCATGGCCGACGCTGCCAAGACCATGCTGGATGACCAGGTAATTCAACAGGACTAACCTATTGGACCGGATTCATTCGGAAACTCGTGCTGTCCTCTGGAGCCTTCCAATCTAATGACTAACTCCATTCTGAAAGCCCAATAATGTATGATTGGTAATGATGTCAGGGAGTGACATACTGTTAGATCATAAGACTTTGAACAACAAATTCATTTTATTCCCAAGCCAGTATATCCTGAAACTTAACCCAAGTTTGAATACTTGATGTTTTTCTCTGTTTATTTCTGCTTTAGTGTCTAGACCCATCTCCACCACTGATATTTAAATACTGTTTCCATGCTTCCACATAGGCCTCACCTTTGACCTCTAACCTTTGCCCCCTGTAGATCCGTCTGTGGGTGTTCCCGGAGGGTACGCGGAACCAGAGGGGCGACCTGCTGCCCTTCAAGAAGGGAGCCTTCCACCTGGCAGTGCAAGCGCAAGTGAGCCACAGGGCCGTGTGTGTTTGAGTGTGTGCGTGCATGCCTCTATTCCGGTGTTCACAAGGGGGACCTAACAGCCGAGCATGGATACTGACTGAACATCATGAATTGCAGAGGACATTTTCACTACCTTTTGGCATAGATGGAAGACAAAGAGAGCTAGAGTAAGAGAGACTGAGAGAAGCAAAGACCGAGGGAGCAATACAGTGGGAGAGAGAGAGCCTAATGGAAAGGGTTTCTAAAGTTTATAGATGGAGGGCGATATAGGATGAGTGTTGGGGAGAGTGAAAGACGGAGGGAGACGGATGGAATAAATGTAAAGAACGTTACATGAAACAGAGCCAGACAGACACCGCAGGTTCACTCCAGGTTATGAGGTGTCGAAGTGTGTGTGTGTGTTTATTGTAGTTTGTCTGTGTAGCCTGTATTCAATGTAGTAGGCCTTGTGCGCCTGCATGCTCAAAGGTTGTGTGTAGATGTGTATCAGTGGATAGATCTGAGAAACAGATGGAACACAGTAACCAAGACCTGCTGGTCCATATTAACTAACACAGAAATATCTGAGGAATCTCTGGTCAACAGAAGGGTCAACTCAAAACACTCATCCGTATAGTAGATCTCTGCAGAATGGTGTATATTTGTGTTTCCCATATCATTAACACATGACTGTTGTGCTCCAATGCAGAGCTAACGATATCTCTAGGTCTGCCGCTGCAGGGCTGGAGGAGATGGTGCATGTGCGTGCGTGCCCATAGATATGTGTACAGACAGTCTGTGTAGGCCAGTCAGCCATGCATGTCTTTGTGTGTTCATGTTTGTCTTTGTCTTGCCTGAGGGAGGGAAGCATCCTTAAAAAGTAGATTATACTTGTTGGTTTGTGATCTTGGAAAAAAGAATGGTATTTTGGTACCCTGGGCTTAAATTGAATGTCGAACGAACTGTCACGGTAATTCTATTTCTTGCTTCTCTCTCTTTCTTTCTTGCTTCTGTCTCTGTTCCAGGCTCCTATCATTCCCATCGTGTTCTCCTCCTACAGTAACTTCTACCTACGGAAAGAAAAGCAGTTCAACTCGGGTACAGATGTTTGTAGTTCATATTGAAAGGGGTTATCCACAGCTACTCTTGACATTAATGGCTCATGATATTATTTATAGAAAGAAGTTGTCTTTTGCGTCCATGCAGACAAGATGATGAGGGTTGTTGTGATGTTTATGATGATATTGATGTTTACGCTATGCTCTAACAAGGGACCATCACACTGAAGATCCTTCCGAAGATTGAGACGAAGGGCATGACGTCAGACGACGTGGCCGACCTCTCCGACAAGTCCTACGACCTTATGCGCTCCGTCTTCCTGGACATCTCTGGCTCTGCCCCCGTAACCCAGAGCAACGGGCCCTCCTTGCACCACTAAAGATGAACAACCTCCCTCCTCATTTTCCTGTCCAAGACACCAAACTCTTCTCTCCCCTCCACATCGTCCCAGCTCCCTACCTACCTACTTACAAATTAAGTCAAATATATTGGCACCCTCGCACTTTACAATGGTGCAGAATGTTCTGTTTTCTCTTTTCAAAACTGGTTGAATGGCTGTCTTACCCTTAAGGCACCTGCAACTTACCACGGGTGAGAGAAATGACACCGTAAACAAGATAATTGCTTCCAACCAACCAAATTTTAATTTTTAATAATTTAGTCCAGGCAATTTTTTTAACTTTGAAGTGAAAAATCTCGATTTTAGAAGAAAAAAAATTGTATTGGTCCTGTGCAGTTGTAAATCAAACAAATACATGTGTGTACACCAAATGTTTTTTAAATGTCAACTTATCTTAAAAGACATAGGGAAGGGTGCCAATATGTTTGAGTGCATCTCTACCAGGACAGAACGCACACACCGGGTCTACGTCATGAAGTCTTCTCTGTTTTCTGATGTTGGCCTGGTCCAGTTTGGTTCCTGGTCTGACCCAGCCAGTACATTCCAGCCCTGACCTCTCACTGCAGCAGCTCTGTTTGATCTGCAGGTTAGAACGGTATGGATGTGTTGTGGGTTCATCATGCATTCCTTTTGGATAGCTCTGTTGTCCACCATTTGTTGTTTTGTTTATCTGTTTTTAAGTGGCTTTATGGTTGTCTGATTTTATGGCAGTAGTTGTGCTTTCGCTTGTTTCCCTCTCCCTTCCTCCGGCTTGACTTTAGATTTTCGTAAATGTCACCAGTGGATATTTATACCTTCTTCTGGTGCTGCCTAATCTTTTTTCTTAATGTGCTCTCAGACACACACAACACACAACCACCCTGCTTTAACATGCACACACAACAGTTCCCCCTGCCCAACACCACATCCCACCCAATCCCAGTGAATCCTCCCCTGTTCTGCATTCCAGTCTATTGTCTCTGAAGAAGAGGGGGAACAGGGGCTCTGGAGGACCAGGAGGTCTGGAGGGGAGGTGGAGGGCAACAGGAACGAGACGAGATCAACAGTAGTTGACTTAGGGACTTGTTCCTTATGTGTCTCAGTGGAATCCACTCTATATTGTTACTTGCTTACATACATACCAACCACACTGACTTCTCAACCACCTTATCACAATAGCTCAATGATATACTGTACCATGATATAATGTACCACGCCAAACAACAAGGGATACAACGAAGACAAGAACCATCCTCAGTGACTTCATGGACTTTACTGGACTTAACAGTTTCCAAATGTTGTGCTTTTTTGGTGTACTACACAGATTTTCTTCATTTTTATTTTCTATCCACCTAAGAAATAACATGCATGTAACATTGAGCAAAGTGTTGTTTTTTTTCAGCTGTGTTCTATATTTCTCTTTATTTATATCTACATCATATGGTCTTATTTTTTTGTGTGACTTTTATGTCTTAAAGTTCTGTTCTTTGTGCATGGAGAACCTATTTAAGATGTATAAAAGGTGATTTTATGAAGTGCAATGTCCAACTGTTCAATCTAAACTGCTCCAAAGTGCAAGAGTTCTAGGATGTATTCATTACATCCTGCAACGGAAACCGTTTTAAGAGCCAAACAAAGCAAATGGAGCAAACTGAATGAAACAGGGAGGGACCTACTTGAATTTGTCCAACAGGAACTCTGTTTTTTGTTGGAAAAAGTGTGCTAGTGCTTTAAAAGTAACACATTGGGAAGTGATCTAGATGTAACACGGGTACAGTACAAAGTGTTCTAATGAGGGGAGTGTTTTAAATGTAACACCGTGATCTGTTAGTGATTGATCGGTTTTACGGTTTCCAATGAAAAGTCTGGAGTCCTTGCTGCACTGCGGAGACGACGGTATCGTGATGATATCAGGAGGCTTAACATCTGAAATCTGATCTCGTTTGATGTGGTTAAGTTTTGTTTTAATGTTGAGTTTTTACTAACCACTAATAAACCCTGCTTGTCCCAACCTACACCCCAAAAACACATCTCAGAAGAGGTGAAATGTGAATCAAATTCTCTTCAAACTGAACACCAACCTGTATTTTGGTAACCATCATGATAGCAGTCCCCATAGTTAAGTAACATATACCCTAATATGTTGTACAATAATTTTTCCCAGTAAATTATCAAATGCTAAAACAATTGCTGCATCTTAACAGCACAGTAACATTTATTAGCTACGTCTTGTGCATTCATTGCTTTGCCAAATGTTCCTTATTGTTACATGGAAACTATACTGAACTAAAATATAAGTGCAACATGCAACTATTTTAAAGATTTTATTGAATTACAGTTCATAGAAGGAAATCAGGAAATTAATTTATGGCATTCACATGACTGGGCAGGGGCACGGCCATGGTTGGGCCTGGGAGGGTATAGGCCCACCCACTTGGGCGCAAGGCCCAGTCAGTCAGAATCAGTTTTTCCCCACAAAAGGGCTTTATTACAGACAGAAATACTCCTCAGCACCCCTGCGATCCCACAGGTGAGGAAGCCGGATGTGGAGGGCCTGAGCTGTTGTGGTTACACATAGTCTGCAGTTGTGAGCCAGTTGTACGCACTGCCAAATTCTCTAAATTGACATTGGAGGTGGCTTATGGTAGAGAAATTAACATTCAATTCTCTGGCAAGAGCTCTGTTGGACGTTCCTGCAGTCAGCATGCTAATTGCACGTTTCCTCAACTTGACACATCTGTGGTATCGTGTTGTGTGACAACTGCACATTTTAAAGTGGCCTTTTATTGTCCCCAGCACAAGGTGTGCCTGTGTAATGATCATGCTGTTTAATTAGCTTCTTGATATGCCACACCTGTCACGTGGATAAATTACCTTGACAATTTAGAAATGCTCACTAATAGGGATGTAAACAAATTTGTGCTCAAAATTTGAAAGACGTAAGCTTTTTGTGCCAATGGAACATTTCTGGGATATTTTATTTCAGTTCATGACACATTGGACCAACACTTTGCATGTTACATTTATATTCAGTATAGAAGGGCTGCTGTCAGTGGTTACCTTAGCTTTATACTTGATGAACCGGTGCTTTTCCTATTATAGGGGAATGGGGAAGAGGAGGGATACACGCATAGACATCTCCTATCAATACATACTGTGGTTTTCTGACCAATTATGATACCCAAAACTGAGAATATTAAATTTGATGATTTTATCGATGGATGGTGTATGATATGTAGAACTGACTGTGGGGAAAAGGCGTGGTCTATTTTTAAAGGAAGCGAGGAATTGGCTGAACGTTTTTGGCCTTGTATTCAAGGTAGTAATAATCAAAGTTGGGATTGTGAAGTTTGTAAACTTGTGAGAGGTTTTATATTTTGTAATTAATAGACATAACTGGAATGACAAATACTTTTAATGTATGGCAACGCAGCTTGTTATTATATTGTATCCAGATCTTGACATTTTTAATATTCACTGCCTTTACATTACAGTTGGCTAAAATGACGTCGCTTGCCGCTTTTTTGCCTGTCAAAAACACCGGTCTGAGAATGTATTTCAGGATTATTTGTGTACTACTTATTGCATTTAACTCTTTATTTTTCAATCTTTTTAATTTTAAGTATAACTTATTTCAATGGAATTATGTTTTGCATACAGTCTGTTTCTGACACAAAGAAATGTCAATGATTAATTGTTTTTATTTAAAATTAAGGTAAAGTAATTGAACACTTAATTTTATCTCCAGCATTTTTCTTTGTTGTGCACCCAAACTTCCTGAGGAACAGTGTTGAGGATCAATCAATTTAAATTCAGTCAATCCAAAAAACATCTACTTCAATTATCCTCAGTGCTTCTCAGAATTTTTTTTACCGGAAATTAGAATTTCAGTTTACTTCCTGAATTGACTGAATTGAAAAATGGAATTGATTAACTCCAACCCTGTTGAGGCGCTCATGCTGTAGAAGTGAAAACATCTATGCTTTGTCTGGTAATAACCCTGTATACGAGGCCTCTTCATAGTCGATTATCTACAGTAGCTTTACCGGCACCTGCTGGGGCTTTTGGCTTACTTGGTTCCGAGGAGTAAATCAGCTCAAGGCTTGGGCTTTCCTCATCTTTATGTTCTTGAAGGCCAGTACCACCTTGTACGGAATATACATACGCCAGTCGGTCTGAATACATCAAATAAATCTGACATTCATTTTTGTTAATAGAAGTATATATTAACAATAGTAAGCCCTTCATGGTTTTTGTTATCTTAAAATGTCTTTTTTAAAATCTTAGAGGTTTGAATTTTCATCAAAGATGCTACCAAATTGGTTTCAACCAAATGTATACTGTCATTGATTTTTAGACCATGGACAATAGTTAGCCTATTGATTATTTTCATGATGTTTTGTAGCTTAACTTTCTAGTGTGTCAGCTAAAAACGTCATATGTTAACTCAACAGGCTCTGCAGCACTACTTTGGGAGCCTGGTTGGTTGATCTGGCTGTTGTTTACAAAATGATATTTAAGATATTGGAGAAAGATTTAAAGTATTCTAAATATGAATAAAGCACTTTTCATGTTGAGTTTGTGTGGTTATATTTAAAAGAACAAATCTTATCAAAATATTCTATGAATTTCACCAAAGCAATTAAAGTGTAATCTGTTGGCTTTAGATGACTATGAACCATTGAGCTGGCCAAGGCGTCTGTCTTACGACATCCTGCTGAGCTGTCTGTGTGGCCTAGACGTACACACACGACAACATAGAAGCCCATTGTAGTATCTGGTTAATATCGATGATGTGTTTCTTGATTTCACAGAAATATTGATTAAACATGTTTGATGAATTGTTTGGAAAATAATAAATGTCATTTTGTTTCTTAAGGAGCTGTTGTAGTGCTTTATTGCTGTGTGTTTCCTAGCAGTGGAGACCCAGGCTTTGCAGATGGGATTTGGACCCCGCATGACTGTTTCTTAACTCTCCATAGAATTGAAATCGGCAACTAGTAATGTGTTCAAATGAGATCTCTTGTTCTTCCACGTGGAGCACACACAAATCCTCTACCAGACATTTTTGATTTAATACATTTTATTACAAAAAGTTACAAAACAAGGTAAAAAAAAAGTAAACTGTCTATTGTAGCTCTATGAAATAAGCACAAGGAATTCTAACTTAAATACATAAATACAGATGTCCATGCGAACCCCACCATGGGGGCTCTGACAGTGGACTGATGTGAACCTAAAACATGGAAACCAGATCCTTCAGAGTGAAATTGGCAGTTTGACTCTCAGGTAATGTGCTAATGGGAGAATGAGGCCCCTATAACCGTCACAGGTGGTGATGCTATATGCTCTTCTATGTCTCCGTAATACAGCAATGACATGAAATGATGCTGTTGGGAGAAGGAAAGGGACACTTAAATGGGTTGTATGTGTCACTGACATATAGCACATGACAGGGTTGCCCATCATAGAGCTAGTGTTCAAGTTAGCCTTTGGGCTGGTATAGGAACAGGAATACACAAAACACTGAGTAGGCCTATGTTCTACTAATATTCCTCCTCCATATCGCTGGGCTGGGGCATTCATTCCATTCCTATTGTGTTGTGGACTCAGACTTGTGTGGAGATATCTGGTTGGTGAGGGTGACCCAGTCCTGTTGTTTCTAATTCTCTTGGCAGGAACCTTTAGCAACAAAGGACAAATCAATGTTACTATCCATAGTCAACCAAATCACTTCACATCCACTTCAAGCCTTTATATGGCCACTTTGTCCTGTCCAACAAGAGTACAATAAAAAAATATTTTAAACTTTGACTTTATCCACTCACAGGTTCCGAGGCGTTCCTCGAGGAAGCCGACCTGTTCGCTGAGCGAGTCGATGCGATCCAGCTGCTGGAAGGAGTGGGACAGGAAGCTGGTTTTCTCAGACACGCCCTCGTCCAGCGACATGGGGAACAGACTGGTGAAAGGGGCCAGGACCAACTGGAGCTTCTGGAGAGGTGAAAAGGGAGGGAGAGAGGAGATAAGGAAAGAGATGGGGGAGAGAGGAGAGGTTTGGAAGAGGGAGGCAAGAGAGAGAGGAGAGAGGTTTGGAAGAGGGAGAGAGGTTTGGAAGAGGGAGGTAGGAGAGAGAAGAGTGAGGGGAGAGGGAGAGAAATAAAAGAGGGAGAGAAGAAGGGCAGTGGCAGGGAGAAAAGATGAGGGGGTTTAGTGTATGTGACTAACACAACAACAGAGAGGATGACAGCAATACAGAGAAATAAACTAATTTATTTCCTTATTGGCAACAAATCCCTACACAATCCGTCTTGCCATCACAGCGGTCGCTGTAATGTGAAAGTACTGCTATATTATACGGATCCTCCCATTTCAGCTGCCTGCATCCCCTCATTTACTTTTACTGTAATCCACGGAGCATTAACGACATGACTTCTAATGAAAAACTAAAAAGACGTTTAAAAGGTCACTAGGACAGTCTGGCATTTCAAAGGATGCTGGGTTTTGTGAGTGCGTGTGTTCTCTGTTGGTTAACAAAGTTCATGATTACATCTTGAGTGGTATTTGATAATACACCAGCGTAACAGTCTAACGTGTATGTGCCTGGTGCTGGCTCAGAGTGGGTGGGAGATGCTAGAGGGGTACTGGCAAGGGTTTAAGGGGGACTTTACAAGGATAGGGAGGGAGAGGGTATGTACACCTGTTTGTGAGACCGTGTGAATGTGTGTGTACACATTTTCCTACTTTATCAGGACCACAATCTCCTGACAAGTCACCAGAATGTTCTGACAAGGTAGGAAAATAATATATATATTTTTTTAAATGTCCTGAATTTGTTAAAATGCTATTTTTGGCTGAAAGGTTAGGTTTAGGGTTTGAGGTTAAGGTTAGGTTTAGAGTTAGGGAAAGTAGAATTTTGAATGGGAATACATTTTTACTCCCCAGAAAGTCCTGAAAATTCCCCAAAACAAAGCTGTGATGGTAGAGAACAGGGGTGCAGTCGTACCTGCTCCAGCAGCTCTACTCTGTTCTTCAGGCTCTGGACCTCCTCTGTGACGTTCTCAGTCAGCCCAAACCCTCCACCTGTAGACAACACACACAATCACACTGTGGATCACCAGTATTTAAGACACCCTCTATCTGCACAATGGTGTTGTGTATTGGGAGAAAACTTTTTGAAAACTACGAGGTACTACCTGACCTGCTTCAATAAGAACACAGATTTTAATTTTCTGCTGCAAAACGTTTTGCTACAGTGAACCCTACTGAATATGACCCAGTAGGGTTAGTTTACAAAGATTTGGGGACAAATCAAATTGTATGCACCGAATACAACAGACCTTACAGTGAAATGCTTACTTACAAGCCCTTAACCAACAATGCTTTAAGAAGTTTTAAGAAAAAAAAGGGTTAGGTAAAAAAATAAAAGTAACAAATAATTAAACAGCAGCAGTAAATAACAAGCCAGGCTATATACAGGGGGTACCAGTACAGAGTCAGTGTGCGGGGGCACCAGTTTGTCGAGGTAATATGTCCATGTAGGTAGAGTTGAAGTGACTATGCATAGATTATAAACAAAGAGTAGCAGCAGCGTAAAAGAGGGGTCTGGGTAGCCCTTTGATTAGCTGTTCAGGAGTCTTATGGCTTGGGGGTAGAAGCTGTTAAGAAGCCTTTTGGACGTAGACTTGGCATTCCGGTACCTCTTGCCGTGCGGTAGCAGAGAGAACAGTCCATGACCACGGTGGCTGGAGTCTGACAATTTTTAGAGTGCGATGGTTAATCCTTCCTATTCTATCTAAAGCTTAGACTTGTGACATGTCTTTGAGATAGATAATGACTTCAGCATCTTACTCCGATCCTGCTCCAGAGTGATTCATAAGCAGACAGGGGGCCTCAGTCTCACAGCTATGAAACAAATGGGAAGAGAACCACAGAACCACAAGCTGGCTGGGGAATTCAGTGCTAGGGGTGAAGCCGGTAACAAATCTATAACTTAAGACTGCAAAAGGGGCCGAGGATATGGGGAAATGACACACACACCATGTAACTGGAAGAGAGGGCACTATTAATAAGACACACAGTCCATCATGGCTAAACATGTTGTCCTGTATCAGTTACAAGACAAGGAGGGGTGAGCTAAGTTGGCCTGAGTCCAACCAGCCACCGAGTGTCCCCCTGCTCACCATGACAGGTCCCCAGAGCTATGGGCTCAGAGCTGGGTACAAACCCCACGTCTCCCCCCGGTCAGCCACGGAGCTAAGGCTGAGAACAGCTCAATCTCTCCCAGATGTGGACTATTGGGACAAGAGTCGAAAGGGAGGGGGGTGGGAGGGAGGTGGGGGGGCGACCCCCAGCAGATAAAGTTGACGAAGCTGGAATGAGAGCGCAAGAAAAGAGAGACTGAGAAGGAAGAAAAAAATATGGAGGGATTCAGACGAGAGCTGTTAAGGTCTGAGCAGGGCATTTATTCCCTTGTTTATCTTGGTGATCTTCATCAACATCATACCTCAGCCTGGATATGAACAGTTCATAGATATAATAGTGCCATTAACCAAGACAAATCCTGCTGCTGATGTTAATGCTGCAGCAGCCTGCTGGCCTTGCACTTTGTTGGCCACGAGAACAGAACTGTACTGAGCCTGCACATATTCCCCCTGCGTCACCTACACCAAGTACAATCTATCATATCTGTTTTTTTACTGCTGTTTTTCTCTCTCTGTGTATTTTAGTGTGTAAGACAATCTATCATGTATATCTCATCTCTATCTAGACATAAGGTAGAGGAAATTATTAGTCTTTTTTATGTGTGTACAGTACTGTATGCTCATCGTACTACAGTCTGAGAGAAATGGGAATTTCTTTGGGTTCCATCCAGCCACTTCTAGACAGGGGAGGTTATTTTAGCCTGTTGCTAAGTTACGCCAAACACAGCGCATCTATGGGAGCTGTTTTTTCCCTTTTCTTCAGTGATATGCAGCAGTTTAGAGAATAGCTTGAGTGTGTGAAAGTGTGGGAGAGGAGGATGTTTCACTGGATACTAAAGGAACGTTTTGGAATGGTAGGAAGTTTTCCTATGTTAAAGATGGGGAAGAAAGGTCTACATCAGGGATGGGCAACTGCCCCCCACCCGTGGATAGTTAGAATAGTACAACAACATTTAGCTTAGGGCCCCTGGCCCCAAAAGCCTAGGGCTGGCTCTGACTGCATGTGTGGGTATGGAATGTGACCCACGAGCCACTGCGGCCCCTCATGATGAGTTCTGATTTTTTTGTGGCCCCCACCCCCATCAAAGCTGGCCATCCCTGGTCTACATCAAACAGCTAGCTGATGTTCAAACAGTGGTTATCAGCATGGTTCACCGGGTCATACCGTACATGACCACAAACTGTTGGTTGCTGACTGCAGTTGGTCTATCAATCTTTGTTTATACTGGTTATCAGTGTGGTCCATCTGGTCATAACATACACCACCACACCTTGCTGACTGCATGCGGTCCACTTTGCAGTCTGTACCAGTCTCAGTGCATTATTACTCACGGTACGAGTAGAGTTTGGCATAGCGCGTACCAAAAGTAATAATGGACCAAGAGCCTGGCTGTGGTCCTGTCTGTCCTCTTCTTCACTCCCATTGGAGGCTTTGCTGAAACACACGTACGTACACACACACAGCACACACACCCATACAGCACACATGTACGTGCACACACACACATACATAGCACACGCACATGATTGATTATCATGTCTGCAGATAAAGAAAATGGTGGAGGTGTACCTGTATCACTGGAGGGGGGTATGTGATCGTTTGCTGCTTCTTGACTGGGATGGGTGGAAGAGGCAGGAGGAGGAGGAGGAAGGTTCTCACAGGAGTGTGTGTCTCCTGCCAGCCTGTAGCCCTCTCTACACACACAGTGGTAGCTACCTGCCATGTTCACACACTGATGAGAACAGGGCTGCTGCTCACGGCACTCATCCACATCTGACAGAGAGAGGGAGGAGAGACTGGGTGTCACTGATACTGTTAGGGTTAGAATTACGTTAACGGTTCGGGTTAGGAGCTAGGGTTAGTTTTAGGGTTAAGAGCTAGGGTTAGATTTAGGGTTTAGAGCTGGGGTTAGGTTTAAGGTTAGGTTTTTGGGTTAACATAAAGGTAAGAGTACAGGTTAGGGGAAATTGGATTTTGAATGGGACTGAATTGTACAGCTATCCACAAGGTTAGCTGTACAAGACTGTGTGTGTGTGTGTGTACCTGTTTGGCAGTGGCGACCCATCCATCCCAGAGGACAGGCGCAGTGGTTGGGTATTAAACATGTTCCTCCGTTCACACAGGACTGGCCACACACCGCTGGAGGACAGAGAGAAATAGAATAAAAAATGAACATGCACAGGTACGGGATGCTAGGAGAGTGTAAACCCCTATTACCTTGGTTACAGTTGTGTGAGTGGAGTCGTCGCCAACCTGGGCAGCATTCTGGGTAAGAGTGTGAGACTGGCACTGCTCTGGTCACCTGACGGTACGCCACCCTGTACACTGTCCTGGAGAAACACACAACAGAACGTTACAGCTAGGTCAGACAAGGTCTTTACTGCCCACACAGAGACACTTAAATAGGTTTCAGTAATGATTCTGAGAAATAGTGTGTGCGTGCAGAGCTCCTAGAGTTTTCTCCATGTCAGCAGACATGGATGCACAGGTATATTAGGCTGGACCATGGACCAATGGTTACCAAGTGTGTGTGACAAGAGGGTGAGGATGTGGAAAGGATGGCAGGGGGTGAGGTTGACACCAAGCCAGTTCTGGGTTCTGCTGTTTCACTGAAATCTGCTGAAATGTTTCCTGGCATTGTCCTCAGTGAGAGAGAGAGAGAAAGAGGGAAAGAGAGCAGGAAAGAGAAAAATAGCCTCACGAAAGATGTCTCACAAATTAATCAATAACATCAGTCTCATGGTGGGAAAAAAAGTTTATAATTATAGTTGTCGGCTGGGAGCAGTCTGCTGCGGAGAGAGAGAGAGAGAGAGATGAAGGAGGGAAAGAATGAAAGAGTGCGTAAGCACAGAGGGAGAGGTTGTCCAAGATAAACACAGCAGTGGTCTCTGTGGGCTGGCTGTTCATTTCCCGTAGTTACACAAATTTCTTGATATTTATATTCCACCAAAATATGTACCGCCATGACCCACTTCTGTGTATGAGTATGATATGAAAGAGAGACATAGAGAGAGAGGGGGGAGAAAGAGGGAGTGAGCCAGAGAGACAAAGAGAGAGAGGGGGGGAAAGAGGGAGTGAGCCAGAGAGACATAGAGAGAGAGGGGGGAGAAAGAGGGAGTGAGCCAGAGAGACATAGAGAGAGGGGGGAGAAAGAGGGAGTGAGCCAGAGAGACATAGAGAGAGGGGGGAGAAAGAGGGAGTGAGCCAGAGAGACATAGAGAGAGGCGGGGGAGAAAGAGGGAGTGAGCCAGAGAGACATAGAGAGAGGCGGGGGAGAAAGAGGGAGTGAGCCAGAGAGACATAGAGACAGAGGGTGGGGAGAAAGAGGGAGTGAGCCAGAGAGACATAGAGACAGAGGGGGGGGAGAAAGAGGGAGTGAGCCAGAGAGACAAAGAGAGAGAGGGGGGGGGGAGAAAGAGGGAGTGAGCCAGAGAGACAAAGAGAGAGAGGGGGGGGGAGAAAGAGGGAGTGAGCCAGAGAGACAAAGAGAGAGAGGTGGGGAGAAAGAGGGAGTGAGCCAGAGAGACAAAGAGAGAGGGGGGGGGAAAGAGGGAGTGAGCCAGAGAGACAAAGAGAGAGGGGGGGGAGAAAGAGGGAGTGAGCCAGAGAGACATAGAGAGGGGGGGGGAGAAAGAGGGAGTGAGCCAGAGAGACAAAGAGAGAGGGGGGGGAGAAAGAGGGAGTGAGCCAGAGAGACAAAGAGAGAGGGGGGGGAGAAAGAGGGAGTGAGCCAGAGAGACATAGAGAGAGAGGGAGTAGAAAGAGGGAGTGAGCCAGAGAGACAAAGAGAGAGGGGGGGAGAAAGAGGGAGTGAGCCAGAGAGACAGAGAGAGGGGGGGGGAGAAAGAGGGAGTGAGCCAGAGAGACATAGAGAGAGAGTGGGGAGAAAGAGGGAGTGAGCCAGAGAGACAAAGAGAGAGGGGGGGAGAAAGAGGGAGTGAGCCAGAGAGACAAAGGAGGAGAGAAAGAGGGAAAGCACGAGAGAGACATGGAGGCAGGGGGGTAGAGAGAGAGATGAACAGAGAAAGTGAGACAACAGAGAGGACAGCGGTCGTGAGGACAGCGGTCGGTCTTGTGCTGGAGGGATAAGACTCCTCTGTCAAAACTTATCAGGAGCTGTCTAACTTCTTTAGAGTGTAGCCCTGCTAACAAATAAACATTGTAGAACATTGTATAAACTCACCTTAACATCTTCTGTGTCAGAGATGAATGTATTGCATGAGGTTGGCTGAGGTCAGACTGTATAGACAATGCTAAATATGTGGTCCTCTGTAGCTCAGTTGGTAGAGCATGGCTCTTGCAATGCCAGGATGGTGGGTTCGATTCCCATACATACATAAAAAAAAAAAAAAATGCACGCATGACTTAGTCGCATGACTAAGTCTGCTAAATGGCATATATTAAATATGGTACAGCTGGAAACAGACTGGATGAAGGTCCCTGCTTGTGTTGTTAATAAATGATGTCCTGTTTAGGCAGTGATATATGGACCTTGTGGTGGTATTAGGGGTTGTGCTGACATGGCCATAATCGTATCTGTAAATAGACAGTTGATAGTCGGATCGGATGTTACTTGTGATCGGGAAAAAAATGAAATGTTTTAATATGCCTAAGTAGATATTGGCAAATAAGCTCCCTCCCTGCACGTTTCCAGACCAAACAAGCTGCAGATGAGGAGCCGTGGAGGGCTCTGTGTCCTCAAATTGTAGCGGGCAGTTTGCTATCAATCAGAATCTTTGTTCCCAAACTTTCCCTTCTTTTTAGATATTATGCACATTGATAGCAAACATCCTTGCCATTTGATTCATCATAGTTGCAGGCTAACAAGAGGCAGCAGCAATGTTCCCTCAATTCTTTTGGGGCACTGAGCAAATTTTTGTTCTTGTGAGCGGAAACTTGAATGCGAGTTTAAGGTGAACAGTGAGGCTGTACCCTTACAGTTTTAGACAGTAGCCAATAAGCTATTTTCACGTGGAAATAGCTTTGGATTTCTATGATATAGTTTACAGTAGCCTGTGGTGTTCAATGCAGGCCTACATTGCATGAGACTTTTAAAAACGTTTTTATATTATGCAGGGCTTGACATTAGTTAATGATTTTTTACTTGGTCTGTAACACCATGGGCCAAATAGGTGACTGTAAATTGCATTGTATTGTCTATAATGCAAGAAACCACTTTACGATATACAATTTATTATTATTACTATACAGATAATTAGACAATGTAGGCAACCCCTCTGCCTATTAGCATATTCAAGCCTGTCTCAAAATACAACACTGCCCCTTTAATTAAGACATAAGCTTTTTACCTGACTGACTTTTTAAAGACAGTTTGAAATGTAGCCTACAGATTGTGCTCTTGTGGGAAGCAGTAACTCCCCATTGCTGACCTATACGCATCTATAACCCGGCTAATAACTCGCTAACTAGCAAAGAATATCAACAAATGTGCGCACGCGCGGCTCTGTACTCTGATCTGAACTGATCTGAAAAGCACATTCACTTTCAGGTGATTGAAAGACTGCTCGTGGGCTACCCAGCCAATAGAATTCTACTTCGTTGCGCTCTGGCTCTGCCTTCGAAAAAAAAATCACAGACTCAATCTTGCAACGTTACATTTGGTTTGGATTGTTGCATTGAAAAGGGGATGATGTAACGTTGATTCGATCACAGAAAAAACAATCTATATAGTGCAAACTAATTGGGCTAACTCAATGAAGTTCAATCTCTTGCATCTCTGCGCAGCCTGGTATTTCTTCTAGAGGTCGACTGATTAATCGGAATGGCCGATTAATTAGGTCCGATTTCAAGTTTTCATAACAATCGGTAATCTGCATTTTTGGTCACCGATTATGGCCGATTACATTGCACTCCACGAGGAGACTGGGTGGCAGGCTGACTACCTGTTATGCAAGTGCAGCAAGGAGCCAAGGTAAGGTGCTAGCTAGCATTAAATTGATCTTATAAAAAAACAATCAATCTTAACATAATCACTAGTTAACTACACATGGTTGATGATATTACTAGTTTATCTAACTTGTCCTGCGTTGCATATAATCGATGCGGTGCCTGTTAATTTATCATTGAATCACAGCCTACTTCGCCAAACGGGTGATTTAACAAGCGCATTTGCGAAAAAAAAGCTCTGTCGTTGTACCAATGTGTACCTAACCATAAACATCAACACCTTTCTTGAACTCAATACATAAGTATATATTTTTAAACCTGCATATTTAGTTAATATTGCCTGCTAACATGAATTTCTTTTAACTAGGGAAATTGTGTCACTTCTCTTGCGTTCTGTGCAACAGAGTCAGGGTATATGCAGCCTGGCTCGTTGCGAACTAATTTGACATAATTATGACATAACATTGAAGGTTGTGCAATGTTACAGCAATATTTAGACTTATGGATGCCACCCGTTAGATCAAATACGGAACGGTTCCCGAATTTCATTGAAAGAATAAACGTTTTGTTTTCGAAATGATAGTTTCCGGATTTGACCATATTAATGACCTAAGGCTCGTATTTCTGTGTTATTATATTATAATTAAGTCTATGATTTGATACAGCAGTCTGACTGAGCGGTGGTAGGCAGCGGCAGGCTCGTAAGCATTCATTCAAACAGCACTTTCCTGTGTTTGCCAGCAGCTCTTCGCAATGCTTCAAGCATTGCGCTGTTTATGACTTCAAGCCTATCAACTCCCGAGATTAGGCTGGCAATACTAAAGTACCTATTAGAACATCCAATAGTCAAAGGTATATGAAATACAAATGGCATAGAGAGAAATAGTCCTATAATAACTACAACCTAAAACTTCTTACCTGGGAATATTGAAGACTCATGTTAAAAGGAACCACCAGCTTTCATATGTTCTCATGTTCTGAGCAAGGAACTTAAACGTTAGCTTTCTTACATGGCACATATTGCACTTTTACTTTCTTCTCCAACACTTTGTTTTTACATTATTTAAACCAAATTGAACATGTTTTATTATTTATTTGAGACAAAATTGATTTTATTGATGTATTATATTAAGTTAAAATAAGTGTTCATTGTTCATTCAGTATTGTTGTAATTGTCATTATTACAAATATATAAAATAATAATAAATAAATAAATAAATAAATAAATAAATAAATATCGGCCGATTAATCCGTATCGGCTTTTTTTGGTCCTCCAATAATCGGCATCGGTGTTGAAAAATTATAATCGGTCGACCTCTAATTTCTTCTGGGCGGCAGTCCTGGAGGAGGTGCACAGCCGTGCACGTGTGCAGCTTAGAGGGAACATTGGGCAGCAGGAATATGACTGATTAGACCGAAACAGAGAAGTGAAAGTGATTGGGTGAAATTATGAAGCAAGTGGACTGAGAAATAGAGCTTCATTCTATCCAATTAGAGCAGCAGAATCAACGTATAGCCTGCCCTTCTCTTTACAGACAGTCTAAATAATTCAACTGGCTAGTTTGCCTATGTAGCACCTCATCTTTTATTTATTTTTTTATTTCACCTTTATTTAACCAGGTAGGCAAGTTGAGAACAAGTTGTTATTAGGGGTGTGACTGACTGACATGAGAAAGATGCCTTCTGGCACCTGAAAATAACTTTTTTTCCCCCGATCACGGATCATTTAAAGAAATACTCGGATCATAATCGTATCCAGAAAATTGCCCATATTCCTTTACGATACTCGTTTTGTCCGACTACTCGGCACACCTCTACTGTACATGGTATTATGATAAGATTAGGTGGGATGTTCCCACTGGGCACAGACATCAGTTTAATGTCTATTTCACGTTGGTTCAGGCTCATGTAGAAACAACGTTGATTCAACCAGTGTGCGCCCAGTGGGTTTGCAGTGGTAGCAATATTGATAGCGATATTGACAGTGACAGTGAAATTGATAGAGATATTGAAAGCGACAGCGATAGAGATATTGACAGCGATAGAGATACTGACAGCGATAGAGATACTGACAGCTATAGCGATAGATATTGACAGCGATAGAGATATTGACTGTGATAGCGATATAGATGTTGACTGTGATAGCGATCTTGACAGTGATAGCGATAGAGATATTGACAGTGACAGATACTGACAGTGATAGCAATATTGACAGTGATTGCGATATGGACAGTGATAGCAATGCTGATAGCGATAGAGATATTGACAGTAATAGCGATAGAGATATTGACAGCGATAGCATTATTTACAGTGATAGCAATATTGACAGTGATAGCGATAGAGATATTGATAGCGATATTGGTAGTGATAGCGATATTGACAGTGATAGCGATAGAGATATTGACAGCGATATAAATATTGACAGTGATAGAGATATTGACAGCGATATAAATATTGACAGTTATAGAGATATTGACAGTGATCGCGATATTGACAGTGATCGCAATATTGACAGCAATATCAACAGTGATAGCGAGAGATATTGACTACGAATAGCGTTATTGATAACGATAGAGATATTGACAGCGATCGCGACATTGACAGTGATAGAGATATTGATGGTGATTGCGACAAAGAAATTGACAATGATAGTGATATTGACAGTGATAGAGACAATGATAGTGATATTGATAACAATAGAGATATTGACAGCGATAGAAATATTGACAGCGATAGTGAAAGTGATATTGACAGTGATAGCGATATCGACAGCGATATTGACAGGGATAGCAATAGAGATATTGACAACGATAGAGATATCAAGAGATATTGGCAGCGATAGCGATATTGACATTGATAGCATTAGAGATATTGACAGTGATAGCAACAGTAGTGGTCAGGAGAGTCATGGCTGTGTCACTTACTTGTAGGTGCTACAGAGGCGGTGCCCCTGACACAGGGTGATGTAGGGTTTGTGAACGGGCTGGACGAACGACTCTGTCGTCGTGATGACACTGCTGTGATGAATATCTCTGCCACACACCCTCCTCCTGCAACACACGTAGGAACACACAGGTGAGATCACTCACACAGGTAGAGGCTAGTGAGGTATTCTTTGGAACATATGAGAACTGTGGGTCCGATTCCTGGGACCACCCATACATAAAAAAGTAATGCATGTTTGACTGTTAAAAGCATCTGCTAAATGGCATATATTATATTAAATTAGGACTGTCTCTGCTGCCATCAGTCTGTCACTGTGTTAGGTTTAACAACAGCTAGCTACACTCCAAGTCATGAAATTTAACATAATCATAATTCTTTGATGTCAAATGAACAATTTACTTAATGTTGGAAGTGAAATTACTGACAGGAATTGTAATGGTTTAAAATGTGAAATTACACCACTTACTCTCGATTACCTCTGAAGCATTCACATATAGAATGTGCTGTGTCATGGGACAGTTTGAGACTGGGTTTAAAACCTGCTGTGGTGGTCTAATTAACCAGTCTGAGAACTAATCAGTCCGTCAAGTATTTTAACCCTCAGTTGATGACGTGACCTCGAGGTCTCTGTCAGTGGCAGTTAACTGACATGTAATTGACGCTGACTGGCCAATGTTATCGCCACTGAAGCTGTCTTGAGTTGAGAGTCACCTCTAACCTTTCATCACCCTTTGATCTTTTGTAAGGGTTGTAGTTTGTTTTCTTCTCTGGCCAAATCAACTGAGATCTCAAGGAACCTGCATCTCCTTAGAGTTGACATATGTCTAATACAACATGTCACCGTCGTAAATGTTATCTGGACAATCAGTATACATTTACTCAGGGTGAGAATGCCAAGTGAAGCAAATAACCATTCTAAATATATAGCCCCCAATTAACTCCGTAAATTGTTGGTGTGTAACTGAAGCTAGAGGCCCATGTAACCGAGCCATCCCAGGGACCAATAATGGGTGACGGCCAATAACATACACAGGAAATGGAATGAGGGAGCTGTTACCCGTGGTGACCGTGGAACTGTGGAGTGGCCGTCACATGGAGGATGAAGAGCGAGGAGGAGAGGAGGAGTGTTTGATACATGTCTCCCTCTTCTTTCTCACTTTCACTCGCTCTTTCCCTCGCTCTCTCTCTGTCCAATGGGAGAAGAAAGGAGGATGAGGGGAAGGGGAGAAGGGCTGTGTCTCTCTCTCTGATGTTAGAGCCCCTTGTTTTAGACTTCTAGGAGGAGGATGTCAACTACCTGTAGGTACACACAGAGAGGGACAAACACAGAGGTTAGGCTTCAGAAAGTGAAGAGTAACTTCTGTTCACTCTTTTCATGCATTTCCACTTGACGTTTCCACTCCACTTGTGATGCAGACGATCCGGGTTTGAATCCCAGTCAGTCATATCAACATCTAACCTGTTAGAGAAACCGTGATAGAAAGAAGATCACTGAGTTCTAACATCAGAGACAGTACTAGCTTACTTCGTCACTCTCATAGCTTAAGTGTTACCCCCAATTATAAACAGTCAAACAGAATCCATCTCCTAACAACACTCCAAATAGCAGTTCCCACACCATTTCAGAAAACATCTCTGTAGCAGAATATGGGCCACTTGAGATTGACAGCATTCATTGGTCAGAGTTAGTCTTACTGTCAGCTGTGTCGTGTCAGTGAGAACACTCAAACCACCCTCCTCGTCCCCCTCCTCCTCTCCCTTTCCCTCTTCCTCCTCCCCCTCTTCATTTTTTTAATCCTCATTTTACCAGGTAAATTGACTGAGAACACATTCTTATTTACAGGAACGGCCTAGGGAATAGTTACAGAGGAGAGGAGGGGGGATGAATGAGCCAATTGGAAGCTGGGGATGATTAGGTGGCCATGATGGTATGAGGGCCAGATTGTGAATTTAGCCAAGACACTGGGGTTAACACGCCTACTCTCCACTAGAGCTTCACCCAGAGCTACCCTGACAGCATTAGACGAAGAGCTGTTGTGAATGGTCCTAATAGAGGACATTAAATAGTGTCAGAGCCCAGTCTCCAACCCCCATCTACCACACCTTGGTCATAATCAATTCGCTTTAAAGGGCAGGTAGGCTTGAGCACGCTGACAAATTACATACTTACTGATTGACTTTGAGCAATGGGTTATGTAATACTTTAAGTTAAAACAGATGATGTACATACTGTTTTAATACTATGACGAGGTTGACTCTGCAGTGGAGAGTGTAGCTCTGTTACTAAAATAAGGCCAGGATTCAATCCGGAAGATCCACGTTGTAGCGCGGTTGACATTTCTGATTGAGCCAACATCTGCAGCATTTAATTTGAATGCCATCTCTGCGACTGCAGTAACATCACCTTTAAATGGTGCATAGCCAAAAAGGGACGATCGGATTGAATCCTGGCCTAAAATGTTGTAATGGAATGGGGTAGAGGTGGACACACAGAAAGAGAGAGAGAGTTAAAGTCAGAGACTCAGAGAAACAGTACCACTCGCTCTGTATAATAAGAAATGTGCCAGTTATTAACCTACCAGCACTGACATTCATTTCACTTGACAGCAAATGACTAGTTCAACATTTACACTAGGGTTGAATGGCGGGAAACCGGTTACTGAGATTTACCACCCAAAACCACTCCCTTTTCCCGGAATAAATAACGATGACAAACCAGCAAATTATAATAAATTATTTATATGAACAGCATGGCGTGAAAAGTGAATTGTTAAATTATACAGTGCCTTCAGAAAGTATTCAGACTCCTTAACTTTTTCCACATTTTGTTAGGTTACAGCCTTATTCTATGGCCTCTGTATGATGAATCATCAACGCTCAGGGTGGGGATATACAGCCCATCTCAGTATGGAGCATAGTTCACAATGCATGTAGACTAGAGGTCGACCGATTCTGATTTTTCAACGCCGATACTGGTACCGATTATTGGAGGGCCAAACAAAGCCGATACCGATTAAATCGGCCGATTTTCTTTTATTATTTGTAATAATGACAATTACAACAATACTGAATGAACACTTATTTTAACTTAATATAATACATCAAAATCAATTTAGCCTCAAATAAATAATGAAACATGTTCAATTTGGTTTAAATAATGCAAAAACAAAGTGTTGGAGAAGAAAGTAAAAGTGCAATATGTGCCATGTAAGAAAGCTAACGTTTAAGTTCCTCGCTCAGAATTTGAGAACATATGAAAGCTGGTGGTTCCTTTTAACATGAGTCTTCAATATTCCCAGGTAAGAAGTTTTAGGTTGTAGTTATTATAGGACTATTTCTCATGATACGATTTGTATTTCATATACCTTTGACTATTGGATGTTCTTATAGGCACTTTAGTATTGCCAGTGTAACAGTATAGCTTCCGTCCCTCTCCTCGCTCCTACCTGGGCTCGAACCAGGAACACATCGACAACAGCCACCCTCGAAGCAGCGTTACCCATGCAGAGAAAGGGGAACAACTACTCCAAGTCTTAGAGCGAGTGACGTTTGAAACGCTATTAGCGCGCACATTGGTTACACCAGCCTAATCTCGGGAGTCGATAGGTTTGAAGTCATAAACAGCGCAATACTTGAAGCATTGCGAAGAGCTGCTGGCAAAACGCACGAAAGTGCTGTTTGAATGAATGCGTGCGAGCCTGCTCTATCAAATCATAGACTTAATTATAATAAACACACAGAAATACGAGCCTTAGGTCATTAATATGGTCGAATCCGGAAACTATCATCTCGAAAAAAAACTTTTATTCTTTCAGTGAAATACGGAACGTTCCGTATTTTATCTAACGGGTGGCAACCCTAAGTCTAAATATTCCTGTTACATTGCACAACCTTCAATGTTATGTCATAATTACGTACAATTCTGGCGAATTAGTTCGCAATGAGCCAGGCGGCCCAAACTGTTGCATATACCCTGACTCTGCGTGCAATGAACGCAAGAGAAGTGACACAATTTCACCTGGTTAATATTGCCTGCTAACCTGGATTTCTTTTAGCTAAACATGCAGGTTTAAAAATATATACTTCTGTGTATTGATTTTAAGAAAGGCATTGATGTTTATGGTTAGGTACAGTCGTGCAACGATTGTGCTTTTTCGCAAATGCACTTTTGTTAAATCATCCCCCGTTTGGCAAAGTTGGCTGTCTTTGTTAGGAAGAAATAGTCTTCACACAGTTCGCAACGAGCCAGGCGGCCCAAACTGCTGCATATACCCTGACTCTGTTTCAAGAGGTGACACATTTTCCCTAGTTAAAAGAAATTCATGTTAGCAGGCAATATTAACTAAATATGCAGGTTTAAAAATATATACTTGTGTATTGATTTTAAGAAAGACATTGATGTTTATGGTTAGGTACACGTTGGAGCAACGACAGTCCTTTTTCGCGAATGCGCACCGCATCGATTATATGCAACGCAGGACAGGCTAGATAAACTAGTAATATCATCAACCATGTGTAGTTAACTAGTGATTATGATTGATTGATTGTTTTTTATAAGATAAGTTTAATGCTAGCTAGCAACTTACCTTGGCTTCTTACTGCATTTGCGTAACAGGCAGGCTCCTCATGGAGTGCAAAGTAAAGCAGGTGGTTAGAGCGTTGGACTAGTTAACCGTAAGGTTGCAAGATTGAATCCCCGAGCTGACAAGGTAAAAATCTGTCGTTCTGCCCCTGAACAAGGCAGTTAACCCACCGTTCCTAGGCCATCATTGAAAATAAGAATGTATTCTTAACTGACTTGCCTAGTTAAATAATGGTGGAAATCGGTGTCCAGAAATACCGACGGTTATGAAAAATTGAAATCGGCCCTAATTAAATCGGCCATTCCGATTAATCGGTCGACCTCTAATGTAGACCTATCATCTCATCTCTCTCCTTAAAAAAGGCTCCTTAGCTCTTGGAGTCCCATGCAGGAAAAGCTAGACTAGAATAGCTTGCTGGACATAATTTTTTTGTGATTTTTTTATACCAATAGACTATTCGAAGAGGGACGCAAGCTCTTGTTTGTTGAATGTTAAATACAACAACCAATAGAACTCATGGGTAGTTTGAAAGAAGAGTGAACGCGCGATGGCAGTAGGCTGTAGCAGTTATTTATTCAGGCCCATAACCATTCAATGTTCGTGATCAGAAGTGAAAGCCTTCCTGCATCTAATTTTAGTCCTATATTATTCAAGGATGTCATTAAAATGATGAAGATAAGGACAACAAAACTTATTATGCAAATAGGCCTCATTATATTTCAAAACTAAAATCCAATTCGCTAGCCTACACTTTTTAGGCCGTATGTGCTGCACCAGAATCGCATGTTCTCTCCCTGCTTTATCATGGATTGAACAATGTGTGTAATTCCAGTCATATAATCCAGAAAAATACAATACAGTACTTATTATTTATTAATTTATTTGCACCACACAGTAATATAGTCCACACTCAAATAAATAAGGCTACTGGAGCTAGTTTAATTTATTTACCCAAGAGCGCATATAGCTAACTACATCTATAGGCTTTTATGTTTTTCCTGTCATGTGTAATGTGCAGTAGCATATGTTTTGGATAACAGCACAATCATTTGGGCTTTTTTGGGTCATAAAATGCTCATAAAATGTATTTAATATATGGTTCATCAGGCTCAGGTAGCATCAGGCCTGAATCTTCGATCAAAGCTCTAATCAAATCCAGACATAGGTTTATTTATATGCTTTAGAATGCTTTTGAATGACACTTCCGGTTTTGGCGAGAAATACCGGGTTACCCAGGAGAAAAGTTATTTATTCTCGGGACGAAACATTTGTAAAATACCGGGAAAATATTTAACCTTAATTCACACAGGTCATATTTTCACTATATTCATAATATATAGCTATGTACTGTTTTATTTGTTACATGACTCCAGTTCCCCTACCACAGCTCTTTGTATGAACGGCAGAGCCCCTCATCTTGAAAAGCTTCATGTAATCAACCCATTTATTTATATAATGATCCCCCGATTTTATGAGTTTTGTTTAAAATAGATTTGATTGTGCTTCCCTGGTGGGTGATTTTAAACATGGCTGTCGTAAAAGTGAATGAGTTCAGACAACAGGTAGCAGTAAGGGGGTGCAGTAACCAGATTTAGCACTTTGGCGGTTACTATACCCCCTCCGCTCAGAACACTGTTTGCTACCGACTGTAAAGATGTTTTGAGCCATGTTTGTGCTTCATGCTGAGTGTCTGAGCTAGATTGTTTGTCGGGCGCTCGGAGCGGTAGGTTGTGTGTGTGTGTGTGTGTGTGTGTGTGTGTGTGTGTGCGGGTGTAAACATTGACCATGCTCTCTCTGCTGGGTTAATGTTCCCTGCTAACCAACATCCTGTGGACTCCTCCGACACTGCACCCCTACGGTCCCTGGATGATGACCTGTCACTAGAGGGCTGTTAACCCGTCACTCCCCACCACAGCCAGGCCCCAGGGAGAAAGGTGGCATCATGTGGTGTCCCCCAAATGCCACCCTATTTCCTATATAGTGCATTACTTTTGACCAGGGCAGATAGGGTTCTGGTCAATAGTAGTGTACTATGCAGAGAATAGGGTGCCATTTGGGACAGACATGGCGCCAACAGGGTGGTCTGGATGATGAGGCCCTGAGAGACCGTACAGCTGGTTTAGTGGTGTTATCTGAACCCCTGATCTGCCCTAAAACCCTGGATATTATTATAGCTCTGTTATATTGTCTATTGACCCACACACACACACAGATACCCATACCAAGGCGACACACACACACATGCATATACATAACGCGCATGTATGTACACACACACAGAGACAGATCCTGTGTGAGGCCAGGGTGAACTGGCCCGTCTCTCAGAACATAAAGTGAAGATAGGTCTACCTCCAGCTCTGTCCCATAATCTCTTCCTAGCTCCCTTTCCACTCTGTTAGATTGAACTATAGCATGAGTTTGGTTAACCTTCAGAAGAGCTGGGGGTACTCTGACTCTGAATTTTGATTTAGCCTCCAAGATGGCACTACAGTTAACCTGGGCTACATCCCAAATGGCACCCTATTCCCTATATAGTGCACTACTTTTGACCAGGGCTCATAGGACTCAAGTCAAATGTAGTGCACTATATAGGGAATAGGGTGCCATTTGGGATTCATCAGCAGACCTGGAGTTGATCCTATATAGGCCAGGGCTTTGGTTCTTGTTCTAGCCAATAGCATAACACTAATGTTACCCTGGGGGGTTGCTCTTAGCCTTGGGCTAGCCTGACAGGGAACAAAGAGTTAGTCTGCGTTGCAAATGTCACCCATACTTTAGTTTTGACCAGAGCCCTATGAGCCCTGGTCAAAAGTAGTGCACTATATAGGTAACAGGGTGCCATTTGGGACTTAGACAGAGTTAGGCTGGAGGTGCCGCTAAGCCCTGGCTGACAGCGAGCATGTCTCTCTGATCCTCTATTGGCTCCACGCCCAGAGAGCAAACACGCAAACCTTACTCAGCTTGGGTTCATTCACAAATCGCCACAGCAATAGTACAGTACAGCATAGCTCCAGTCTGCTCTTATCTTTAGAGTAGATCAAGTGTAAATTTTAAGTATCAAAGAAGACCTTAAGGTGTGCAGCTATCACAGCCATGCTGCTTGACAAAGTGCCTGGTGTGGTTTGAGAACATCACAGTCAGCAGTTGTGTTGCCGATGATTAGATTGTAGTTAAATATAAGGTTGTGAGACTGGCTACTGCTGCCAATAGTCGGAGTCATACTCCCACAGGGAATATAGTACATGTAACAACCTCTGGCTGATAGGTGGATGATATCAACACGTAATTGAATCCACAACCTTGTTGGTTTCATACAATCTATTTCTACAGACATTATCCTCTCTAATAGAAACATGTTAAACCAAGCAGCCAATGCCTGGGTTCACTCTCCCTGCACAACAGACAACATGACACTCACCTCCACAGGTGATAAAGCACCATATAGGAAAGACTTTTAGGCAATAAAGACCCATAAAAACATTTTTCCCTTTACCCCATACTCCAATATCTCAGTGCCCCCCCCCTTCTCTCTGCGGTGTCCCAGGTGACCCCACCTAGGCAGAGGTCCATGCTGACTGACACAGACAGACAGACAGACAGACAGACAGACAGACAGACAGACAGACAGACAGACAGACAGACAGACAGACAGACAGACAGACAGACAGACAGACAGACAGACAGACAGACAGACAGACAGACGATGGCTGGGGGCTGTCTATCTGTCTAAGTGTAAGTCTGAGGAGTGAGGCTCTGTGAATCCCTGTATGGAGAATATCTCCCTAATGGCTTCAGACAGGATCAGCTTACAACACAACGTGCCTGTCGGGGGTTACCAAGGTCGGGCCCAAGGAGGGGTTATGGACGGTGGGTTGGGTGGGGGAAGAGACTACCACATCTGTGTCTGAGGGTTCCTCCCCTGTGGAAAGAGAGAGGGGATGGTAGGGGAAGGCAGGTAGCCTAGCGTTTAGAGCAGGGGTGGGCAGTTCCAGTCCTTGAGGGCCTGATTGTGTCACAGTTTTTCCCCAGCCCCAGCTAACACACCTGACTCCAATAATCACCTAATCATGATCCTCAGTTTAGAATGCAATTTGATTAATCAGCTGTGTTTGCTAGGGATGGAAAAAAAGTGTGACACCAATCAGGCCCTCGAGGACTGGAGTTGCCCACCCCTGGTTAAGAGCATTAGGCCAGTAACCGAAAGGTTGCAAGTTCGAATCACCGAGCCGACATGGTGAAAAATCTGTCCATGTACCCTTGAGCAAGGCTCTAAACCCTAATTGCTCCAGGGTTGCTGTTGATATTGGCAGACCCTGGCCATGACCCCACTCGGAGTTGGGATATGCAAAAAACACCAGGGTTGTGGGTTCAATTCTCAGTACAGGGGAAAATAAATGAAAAATGTATGCACTCACTACTGTAAGTTGCTCTGGATAAGAGTGTTTGCTAAATTACTCAAATATAAAAATGGGAAGGGTGGGCAGGATAAGGGTAGGTCAAACGTCACTGCCATTTCCATGTTCAGATAAAGTGTGTGGGTTGTAAGATGAAGAGCACACACCTCTATCTTCCTGAATGGATTACCTAAGAGAATTATGTCATACCCCTGGGGATGTGTGAGAGTGCATGAGGTGGGGATTTGACACTGGCAGAATCATAAACCAATGCCATTGACTCTGCCTGAGACATGCTGTGCATCTTCCCTGACCGCATGGAGCCCTAAAACACACACAGTTCACACTGAGTTCATCTTCAGTTCACACGTAGCACGATCTAACCAGAACTCTCCCCAGCCGAGAACACAGTACCGTAAATGCCGGACTATAAGCCGCAACTTTTTTCCCAGGCTTTGAACCTCGCTGCTTAAACAATGACGCGGCTAATATATGGATTTTACCCGCTTTCAATTTTTTTCTCTCCAAAAAAACACATTCTGTGACATGCTCAGTTTTTTGGCGGCATGAAGCTTTCATTAGACCAATGAAATTGCCGAACGGGTTAAGGTCAAACAACTTTTTTGTTTACTGTTTAGATTAAATCGAGCGCTCTCAAACTTCCCATCTTTCTGATTACGGTAGTCATTTTGTCACCCTCATCATGTCAGACACGGAGAAATGCATATGATACAGCTTTCAAGTTGAAGGCGATTGATCTGGCTGTTGGAAAAGGAAATAGAGCTGCTGCACGGGAGCTTGGTCTTAATGAGTCGATGATAAGACGTTGGAAACAGCAGCGTGAGGAATTGACTCAGTGCAAAAAGACAACTAAAGCTTACTGCTATTTTTTTATTTTTTGTTACAAGCCGTGTTTCGTTAAAGCCTGTGTAAAGTTCATTTGTTTCAATGTACCGGTAGGCACCTGCGGCTTATAGACATGTGCGACTTATTTATGTTCAAAATAATATATATTTTTTAAATTCAGTGGGTGCGGCTTATATTCAGGTGCGCTTAATAGTCCGGAAATTACGGTACTCAAATCAGACCTGGTCAAACCAAACAAACTGAACAGCTTCACCTGGACCGATAAATGGGTTAATTGCTCAAATCCTCTGAACTCCAACCTGGACTCAGAGTATTTCGTATTATTCTGTACGTAAATTCAAGACACTCCATTTAATGTGATATATTACGTTTCATGTGGTCTGTATTAATTTGTGGCTGTCCATCGGCCATTTCGTATGAAATGTTCCGAATTACAATTTCTATTATATGTTACGAATTTGCAAAACGTTTGATATGTTACGAATCTAGCTAGGTAGCTAACATTAGCTAGTTGGCTAATGTAATCTAGGCTAGGGGTTAGGGTTAGATTTAGGAGTTAGGTTAAAGGGTTAAGGTTAGGGGAAGGGTTAGCTAAGAAGGATAAGGTTAGGGGTAGGCTTTGCTAAAAAGGGTTAAAGTTAGGGTTAGGGGAAGTGCAGTGTTGTGAAAATACTTTGAAGTACTACTTAAGTTGTTTTTTGAGGTATCTGTACTTTACTATTGACATTTTTGACAACTTTTACTTCACTACATTCCTGAAGAAAATAATGTACTTTTTACTCCATACATTTACCCTGACACCCAAAAGTACTAGTTTGATTTGGAATGCATGACAGGACAGGAAAATGGTGCAATTCACGTACTTATCAAGAGAACATCCCTACTGCTGATGATTTGGCGGACTCATTGGTGTTGGAGTGTGCCCCTGACTATCCAATAAAAAAATAATTGTGCCATCTGGTTTGCCTAATACAAGGAATTTGAAATGATTTATACTTTTACATTTGATACTTAAGTATATTTAAAATCAAATACTTTTAGACTTTTACTCAAGTAGTATTTTACTGGGTGACTTTCACTTGAGTCATTGTCTGTTAAGGTATCTTTACTTCTACTCAAGTATGACAATTAGGTACTTTTTCCACCACTGGGGAATGGTTAGCTAACATGCTAAGTAGAGGGAAAGGTGCTAATTAGCTAAAATGCTAAAGTTGTCCGTGATGAGACTCGAACTCGCAACCTCTAGGTGGTTAGACATTTGTGTTATACGCCCACCCATCCACCGTGACCAACCACCCTACTTTCGTTTTTGCCTTAAGTAACCATCTGTCTTATGTAACCTTACCAATCTAACATATTTTACTAATTTCAGTGTCCAGGATATACGTTTACTATGTTACATCTAGTCTATGAGACCAGGCTGTGAACTCAGGTAAATATTGATCTAGTTGAGATATTCAAATATTGTTATTGCTGCTAACGAGCTTGGTATTCAAAGTAAACAACAGCTATCCCAACACTCAATGGATGGAACATGCCCTCATTGCCCTGGTCTAGTCCAGGGTTTCCCAAAGTCGGTCTACCCTGGGTGCACGTTTTGTTTTTTGCCCTAGCAAAGTTGGTTATTTGAATCAGCTGTTAAGTGCTAGGGCAACACTGGTCCAGTCAATGCATCATTATTTAACTAATCAGTTGGCACATGCGACACATTTCTTACAGTGGCCAACAGACGGCAGTGTTTTACAATACTTTCATCATTAGATCACACACCGCAAACTTGCCTCTGAGCCAGAGATGCTCTTGCTCTTCTTTCTATCTCACTCTCGCATACACGCACACACACACACTTCTTCTCAGTAGCCTACAACATAATGCAAAAGTTACCGATATTAATAATAGTCACAAAGTATAACAAGCTTAGCCTATAGAAATTATATCATTGATATGGTCATATCAAAAGTAAAAGTGAACGGATCGTACGCATTGGCTATATAATTAATGTGCGTAATGGGCTGAAATTGAATGAAAACGTGCAACTTACAAGTCTGATATAGTAATTCCAATGTGCTCCTTGTAATTTAGTGAAATTAAATGATATTGGTTTTCACTTTTGAACTTACAACTGTTCCATGTGCAGCTAAGTAGCAACGCACTGTTCCCTTGTCCAAAATGTGAAATGTCTAGCAAAACGGAAAACCTCGGTCTAATCCACTCGCTATGCTAGTTAGAAGCCTAGTGAGCGTTTCCCTGTGAGTCGTCTTGTGTTATAGCCTTGTAGTAATATCTCTCTGTCAGTCCAGATGCAGGTTCCGTCTCCGTGAGTAGCCTACAAACCTACTAACTGTCAGAGTGCGCGTGGGGGGTACCCGCGGCAGCACCCCTCCGGCTCGAGCCAGCTGGGTATCTCGCAACCGCGACGGGGGACTCCCCGCGTTACTACACAGAGATTTCACTTGAATTTATTTGTAGGCTATTTATTACAAGCGCTACCGTGGCCAAGAGCGAAAGAAGCTGGAGTTGCATTGGAGAAAGATAATATGGTTTGGGCGTCTTTTGAAAATACTTGGCTGCTGTAGCCTGTAACAGGTCCTAAAAATAGCATCATCCACATTCATACTTTTGTTGTCCATTTCTAGCAGAGCTATTGATAGCCTAGGCCTACCAGGGAAAATGACAACCAACTGGGCAGAGACCTCAATTCAACGTCTAATTCAGGTTGGTTCAACATAATTTCATTTGGTGGAATCACGTTGATTCAACCAGTGCCCGGTGGGAATTTTCTCATCGAATGTGATACATTTTGTTGAAATATGCCACCTTTCTAAATAGATTGTTAAATGTAGGCTAATTGTTGTTGTAGCATACCACATTCTCATACATTAATAAATATAGATTTTTGCAATGAGTTGACTAGCACAATGCCCTCCAACCCCGCCATTGTGCCACACCCACGACAAAAAGGTCATTTCCATTTAGACAGGCCCATAAATGCTCATAGCATATCATAAAGCTATTCCGTTTCGCGCCCTTGGTCGTGGTCGGCTGTGGCTTGGTCGAAACGGGTCCCAATGATGTGGCAATGATTTGTCATATTTGAGTTGTAAGGTTAGGCTATGCATGTCTAATATAAAACTGAGTGTCCTTTTTAAAAAGAGGGCTTAATAGCCACCTTTGTTTAGTCAACACAATTAAAACATCTTACATAAGTATAGTAAATACGTTTTTTTTCTCTCCAAAAGTTAATCAAATGATGAGATAAGATAAACGAAAAAAACTCTTCTTACCCCCTCAGTATGGGGTCATGTGGTGCTGCGTCTCGCGCACGCTGAGCAGATGCTGCCATGGGAACCAACTCCAACCACTTGACAGCCAGTTTAGTGGACTCTTCCATCGTTGCAATTTATTTTTAGCTCGTCCCCACGGTTTTTTCTTAGAATAAAACCTCAACGGTTAATGTTTAGATGCTCCCCGTGAACCGACTGGAGAGAAATGAAATGCCTTTGGGCGTTTTTCAGTTGCTTTTTATCCAGAGCTTCCTGTGGAACGCAGGAATTGGATGGACAATCCCAAACCGGAATTCCTGTGAGTGTTTCACGCTGATAAAAGCGTTCTACTGCACAAACACTCCATCCTGCTTAAACCGCTTTGTCAATTACTTTTTAAAGCATTCTCTGCCCCTATTAGGCCTATAGTCTACGGTCAGAGTTTGAAGGGGACAAGAACAAGCGTCTTGCTCTGACTAGTGTCAGAGACAGGGTTAATTCGAATTAAAGGCAGTCACTTAGGAAGTGACTGACATTAAAAAAAGACATTGAAAAACTAATCAAATAAATAGCTTATACTTTTCAATTTATTGAGAAGTCATTGGCATTTCAGTACTTCCTGAATTGACTGCCTTCAATTTGAATTGATCCCAACCCTGGACTGTACTGTAGGCCTTCAGATTTTAACCCACAAAAGATTGAATTACATTACACCGTTACAGCGCAAGCTTAATCAGCATACATTATTACTGTAAATAGAGACACTTCCTGTTCAGGGTTGCAGAGAACATGGAGTGAAAACATAGGCCTAGGCCCAATGCAACCAACAACAATAGAGTACCACAGTATGAGTCATAATACCCATAAAACGCAGTGGTCAAACACAGAAATGTTTCCAATCGTTTTTCCACCATACATTTTTCCCATATGGGATTTTAGAAACATTTCATATTAGGGCTGTGTTTTGTGTAGACTTACACTGGTGTGACGTTTTGATAACTGTGTACATCTCTCTCGGTCAAGGTGACTTTCATCAATATATTCGCCTGTATTTAACCTCCCCAAAAATGAAATGCTAATTAACTGCTAATGTGACTATCATACTGAACTACATATGCCTGTCTCAAGATTCACGTCACTCACCAGGACCAGATGATTTGGACGAGACTGCCGAATCGATGCAAAGGTAAGAATCTCTGGATTAACTATTTAATGTTAGCTACATTCAGTAATTCATAAATTGACCCCCCCCCCCCCCCCCAAAAAAATGGGGACAATTCTGTGAACTGACTTGGACTAGTTTTAAATTGACACAATACCTGTTATCTAGCTAGTTAGCTTATGGTTAGCTAGTTAGCAACATTAGTCTGGCTAGATGGTTACATTAGCCATCTATTTGTCCAGCCATTTAAATGAATGAGGAATTCATAAAAACAGGTTTAGCTTTCTTTGGCTTTTATAAACCAACAGTCTAGCTAGCTAACTTAAAGAAGGTGAATGTATCGTTCTTTATAATGTTTGTGTCTGTGGCTGAGGTGTGGGTTAGCCTACTTCAAGTAACTACTTGACTTCTAGCTACCCTAGCTAGCTGTATTATTTTGGTCTGGCTTTTTGTGAGGTTTCAGAGATTGACTGATTAGCATCCTCTCTTGAGTCAACAGTGTGCTTACTTTACTGCTTGAAGACTTTGATTTGTTTGTTGTTACCCTCAGAACAGCAGATCATTAGTATAGCTAGTAAGCAAGGTTATGTAACCTTATTTAGTCCTACCTGGTATGGTTAGTTTTACATTAATTGGTATTCACACGTTTGTTTTTTAGGTAGATTTACTGTCATGTTATTGTTGCCAAATTGCAAATCTTATTTGCACCTTGTCTATTCCAGAACCAATGGGTGTGTCTGAGTCTTATCACCTCTCAACTAGGTAAGCTGTTTCAACCTGGAACACTATTCTCCTGCTCTCGTCTGTTTCAGCCATTGCAGGAAGTCCTGAGGAGCAGGAGTGTGTGAAGGGTCTTGTTCCAGTCCAGCTCTAACACCTGACTTAAATAAAAATAACAAATCACAGCGATAGGCTATGATATGTAATCAGGTATGAGCTGGGCTGGAACAAAGCTTATACATACTCCTACCATTCAGATCTAGAGCTGTCCACCATCACTATTGTGTACGGGGTTCATTTAGATGGTATTAATATAAATTCAGCAAAAAAAGAAACGTCCCTTTTTCAGGACCCTGTCTTTCAAAGATAATTTGTAAAATCCAAATAACTTCACAGATCTTTATTGTAAAGGGTTTAAACACTGTTTCCCATGCTTGTTCAATGAACCATAAACAATTAATAAACATGCACCTGTGGAACGGTCGTTAAGACACTAACAGCTTACAGACGGTAGGCAATTAAGGTCACAGTTATGAAAACTTAGGACACTAAAGAGGCCTTTCTACTGACTCTGAAAAACACCAAAAGAAAGATGCCCAGGGTCCCTGCTCATCTGCGTAAACGTGCCTTAGGCATGCTGCAAGGAGGCATGAGGACTACAGATGTGGCCAGGGCAATAAATTGCAATGTCCGTACTGTGAGACGCCTAAGATAGCGCTACAGGGAGACAGGACGGACAGCTGATTGTCCTCGCAGTGGCAGACCACGTGTAACAACGACTGCACAGGATCGGTACATCTGAACATCACACCTGTGGGACAGGTACAGGATGGCAAAAACAACTGCCCGAGTTACACCAGGAACACCCTCCATCAGTGCTCAGATTGTCCACAATAGGCTGAGAGAGGCTGGACTGAGGGCTTGTAGGCCTGTTGTAAGGCAGGTCCTCACCAGACATCACCGGCAATAACGTCGCCTATGGGCGCAAACCCATTGTCGCTGGACCAGACAGGACTGGCAAAAAGTGCTCTTCACTGACGAGTCGCGGTTTTGTCTCACCAAGGGTGGTGGTCGGATTCGCGTTTATCGTCGAAGGAATGAGTATTACACCGAGGCATGTACTCTGGAGCGGGATCGATTTGGAGGTGGAGGGTCCGTCATGGTCTGGGGCGGTGTGTCACAGCATCATCGGACTGAGCTTGTTGTCATTACAGGCAATCTCAACGCTGTGCGTTACAGGGAAGACATCCTCCTCCCTCATGTGGTACCCTTCCTGCAGGCTCATCCTGACATGACCCTCCAGCATGACCATGCCACCAGCCATACTGCTGGTTCTGTGTGTTATTTCCTGCAAGGCAGGAATGTCAGTGTTCTGTCATGGCCAGCGAAGAGCCCTTATCTCAATCCCATTGAGCACGTCTGGGACCTGTTGGATCAGATGGTGAGGGCTAGGGCCATTTCTCCCAGAAATGTCTGGGAACTTGCAGGTGCCTTGGTGGAAGAGTGGGGTAACATCTCACAGCAAGAAGTGGCAAATCTGGTGCAGTCCATGAGGAGGAGATGCACTGCAGTACTTAATGCAGCTGGTGGCCACACCAGATACTGACTGTTACTTTTGATTTTGCCCCCCACACCCCGTTGTTCAGGGACACATTATTCAATTTCTGTTAGTCACGTCTGTGGAACTTGTTCAGTTTATGTCTCAGTTGTTGAATCTTGTTATGTTCATACACATATTTACTCATGTTAAGTTTGCTGAAAATAAATGCAGTTGACAGTGAGAGGACGTTTCTTTTTTTGCTAAGTTTATAAAGCATGCTCCACTCTCAAGTTGAAGTTGAACTTGTTGACTGATGCCAAGGCGGTGGCTGCTAAGAAGAAGGGAGCAACTGCGGACCAGAAGACTGCAGCCAAGGCAGCACTGCGAGTAGTATTGGTTGGTACTGTATGTGCCTTTAGGTTCCTCTCCATGTGTACGCTATTGTACTTGCCTGTGGGTTAGTCTTCCATATGTGTAGTAGTTTGTTGCAATGCATTGCTTAGTTTATCATTTGTGTCAACTTTGAATTCAATCTAAGCCACAGATTGTAAACTTCCTGCACTTTGAGAGCAAGCAGTATATAAATGCAGTGTATTCACACTGTTTTGCAATGAAGGTCTACAATAGCCTCGACAGCACTCTCAGGGGTAGCTAGCTTCTGTCCTCCTCTGGGTACATTGACTTCAATTCAAAACCTAGGACGCTCATGGTTCTCAACCCCTCACACAGTAATTATGACAACTTCCGGAGGACGTCCTCCAACCTATCAGAGCTCTTGCAGCATGAACTTACATGTTCTCCACCCAATCAAAGTATAAGATAAGTAATCTAGTACTGATAGCATAAATTACAGATAGCTAGCACTGTAGTGCATAAAATGTGGTGAGTAGTTGACTCCAAGAGAGAGAAAGACAATAGTTGTACAAATTAATTTCTTCAAAAATTAAGGAGAAGCAGCAGCACCAGCAGAAAGAGCTAGATATATTTGGTTGTAATTTTTTTCCACTTTTTCCACTTTTCACTTAGCAAGCTAATTAGGCCTCCTCAAACACCCGGCTCAAACAGTGGATTGCTATTTATGTTAGCTAGCTAGCTAAGGCTAACCCAACACTGGAACTCCTCCAAGTCAAGGTAAGCTTTCGGTTGTATTCATTTATTGCCACTGGGACCCGCCGGTATAACTGCTAAGCTGCTTGCTGTACACTACTGCTTGATTGTGGCAGGTTTACTAACACTTTAGTTCTAGTAGCTATGTTGACTATGACGTTTGCTAATATGGTGACAACGATGTAAGCAGTGTGTAGCGGATATGGTACAAAGGTTTGGCTTGGAAAGGTCCACAAGCGAAGGGAAAAGGTGAGAGGAGGAGAGTGTGTAAATGTGAGAATTATACAACGAGCAAAATAATATTGCTGTTTGTATGTGGCTGCTAAGAAAGTGAACTGTGTGTACGGGTAATCAGGTGTGTATTCATTATGCTGATTCTCTTGGAATAGTTTCTTAAACGGAAGCAAATGGAACAAAACGGGGATAAACCTACCAGAATCTTTCCAATAGGAACTCGTTTGCAACTGGATGAATGATTTCACCCTAAAGGCCTTATTGAATGTGTCACTGTCTGTCACCTTGATTACTTCAATTTGTCTCTCGTCCTGTGCACCTACATTATAAACTTTCATTTGTGGCTAGGTTGTAGCAACTACATGATGGGTTCAGGGAAAATTTTAGTGTCATGTAGTAGCCTAAACCTATCGATGCTACATTGAGCTGGGTGAATGGAATTTGAATGACAGTCATCCAATATGCTGTAATAAAAGTAAGGCCGTGCTCATAATCTTAAACGGCACCGACTGCCACTGCTCTCTATGGACGGGACTGTAAAACCCATGCATTAAAATTACTCTATCTACAGTCCCTTCAGAAAGTATTCACACTCCTTGACTTAAAAAAAATAAATAATTGTCTTACAGCCTGAATTAAAAGTGGATCAAATTGAGGTTTTGTGTCACTGGCCTACATACAATAACCCATTTTGTCAAAGTGGAAACATGTTTTTAGAAGTTGACAAATGTATTAAAAATGAAAAGCTGAAAGGTCTTGAGTAATTAAATATTCAACCCATTTGTTATGGCAATCCTAAATAAGTTAAAAAGTAAACATTTGCTGGACTCTCTGTGTGCAATAATAGTGTTTAACATGTTTTTTGAATGACTGCCTCATCTCTGTACCCCATACCTACAATTATCTGTAAGGTCCCTCAATCGAGCAGTGAATTTCAAACACAGATTCAACCACAAAGACCATGGAGGCTATCCAATGCCTCGCAAAGAAGGGCACCTAAAAATGGCACCTAAAAAGCAGATATTGAATATCAATTTGAGCATGGTGCAGTTATTAATTACACTTTGGATGATGTATCAATACACCCAGTCACTACAAAGATACAGGCATCCTTCCTAACTCAGTTGCCGGAGAGAAAGGAAACCGCTCAGGGATTTCACCATGAGGCCAATAGTTACTTTCAAACACTTAGAGTTTAATGGCTGTGATATGAGAAAAGTGAGGATGGATCAACAACATTGTAGTTACTCCACAATCCTAACCTAAATGACAGATTGAAAAGAAGGAAGCCTGTACAGAATACAAATATTCCAAAACATGCATTCTGTTTGCAACATGGCACTAAAGTAATACTGAAAAAAATGTGGCAAAGCAATTCACTTTTGGTTCTGAATACAAGTGCTATGTTTAGGGCAAATCCAATACAACACCATACTGAGTACCACTCTCCATAATTTCAAGCATTGTGGTGGCTGCGTCATGTTAAGTGTATGCATGTAATCGTTAAGGACTGGGGAGTTTCCACCAGACACTGGGAGATGAATTCATCTTTTCAGCAGGAAAATAACCTAAAACACAAGGCCAAATCTACACTGGAGTTGCTGAATGTTCCTGAGTGGCCAAGTTATAGTTTTGACTTAAATCTACTTGAAAATCTATGGCAAGCCCTTTAAATGGTTATCTAACAATGATCAACCAATTTTACAGAGCTTGAAGATTTTTGAAATGTTTTGCAAGTGTTGCAATATCCAGGTGTGGAAAGCTTTTAGAGACTTAACCAGAAAGACTCACAGCTGTAATCGCTGCCAAAGGTGCTTCTACAAAGTGTTGACTCAAGGGTGTGAATACTTTTGTAAATGAGTAAATTATATTTTTGTATTTAATTTTCTATACATTTACAAACATTTCTAGAAACATGTTTTCACTTTGTCATTATGGGATATTGTGTGTACATTAGGGTTGAAAGGCGGGAACACGGTTCCCAAGATTTACTGGGAATTACCAACCAAAACCACTCCCTTTTCCCAGGATAAATAACTGGTAAATTATAACAAATTATTTATATGAACAGCATGGTGTGAATTCATGTAGACCTATCATCTCATCATGGTAACCTTTTGTTTTATTGTGACAAATAGGCCTACATTTGCTGCAGCATAGCTTATGCTACAGTTATATAAAGACAGAGGCTGCAGTCCAAACACTTAAAAGACGCACCCTATCCCCTCAGCCCTCAAATTAAGTGGACACTTCTGATGACGTATCATGAAGTCTGACGAGTATACACTTGCAGGGCGAGGGGCGAGGGAGGGAGGAAGGAATTATTTTTAAATGGACCAGCCTTGGCCGTAAATTTGTCACTAGTTCATCCCGCGATGATTGTGTTTTCAGCCACCGGTGGCTTGTGCGTGCTTTATATGGGCTACAGTCAATGAGTGCATGTCTACTTATATTAAATATATCATTATTAATACCCAAACATTTCTGCAGCATTGAAGGTCCCCAAGAACACAGTGGCCTCCATAATTCTTAAAAACCACGGCCAAACTGAGCAATTGGGTGAGAAGGGCCTTGGTCAGGGAGGTGACCAATGGTCACTCTGGCAGAGCTCCAGAGTTCTTCTGTGGAGATGGGAGAACCTTCGAGAAGGACAACACTCTACCAATCAGGCCTTTATGGTGGAACAGCCAGACGGAAGCCACTCCTCAGTAAAGCACATGACAGCCCACTTGGAGTTTGCCAAAAGGCACCTAAAGGACTGACTATGAGAAACAGGATTCTCTGGTCTGATAAAACCGAGATGGAACTCTTTGGCCTAAATGCCAAGTGTCATGTCTGGAGGAAACCTGGCACCATCACTACAGTGAAGCATGGTGGTGGCAGCATCATGCTGTGGGGATGTTATTCAGCCGCAGGGACTGGGAGACCAGTCAGGCTCGAGGGAAAGATGAACGGAGCAAAGTACTGCGAGATTCTTGAAAACCTGCTCCATAGCGCTCAGGACCTCAGACTTGAGCGAAGGTTCACCTTCCAACAGAACAATGACCCTAAGCACACAGCCAAGACAATGCACCTGTACCAAGCTTGTAGCGTCATACCCAAAAGACTCGAGGCTGTAATCGCTGCCGAAGGCGCTTTAACAAAGTACTGAGTAAAGGGTCTGAATACTTATGTAAATGATATTTTTTATTTGTAGTAAATTTGCAAAAAGAAAAATCTGTTTTTGCTTCATCACTATGGGTTTTTGTGTGTAGATTGATGAGAAAAAAATGACAATTTAATACATTTTAGAATAAGGCTGTAATGTAACAAAATGCCAGAATACTTTCCGAATGCACTGTATATGCATCAGCCTACCAATTATTCAAATAGGCCCTATTATATTTCAAAATTCAAATCAAAATCGCTAACCTATACTTGTAACTTTATAGGCCGTATGTGCTGCACCGGAATGGCATGTTCTCTCCCTGCTTTATCATGGATTGAATGATGTGTGTAATTCCAGTCATATAATCCAGTGTAATACAATACAGTACATTAATAGAGTCCATAGTCAAACGGATTAGCCTACTGGAGCTAGTTTCATGTATTTACCCAAGAGAGCATATAGCTACATCTATGGGCTTTTATGTTTTTCTGTCATGTGTAATGTGCAGTAGCCTATATGAAATATGTATTGCATAACAGCACAATCATTTGGGCTTTTTTGCTCTTGGGCTCATAAAATCTATTAAATATATGGTTAATCAGGCTCAGGTAGCATCAGACTTGAATCTTCAATCAAAGCTCTAATCAAATCCAGACAGGCCTATTAAATGCTTTATAATGCTTTTGAATAACACTTCCGGATTTGGAGAGAAATACCGGGTTATCCAGGAGAAAAGAGATTTATTCTTGGGATGCAACATTTGAAAATTACCCTGAAAGTATTTCATCCTAGGGTGACAGAATAAAATGGGTGACAGAAAAAAATATACTTGAATTCAGGCTGTAGCACAACAACATGTAGAATAAGTTAAGGGGTATGAATACTTTCTGAAGGCACTGTATGCTGAATTTATTCAAAATTTTTCCATCAAAGCTTCTTTTAAAGATGTTATGAAATTTGTTCAGAGGTTAACATTTGGTTAAACTTTTCGCTGGTAAAATTTTGATATTGGTCTACAGATACGTTACAAAACTACCAGAGAAATATAATAACATATGCGTTTTAAACGAAAATACCAAACTTGCTAAAGTGAGGTATCTTTTTATTCCTGAGGTTAGTTAAGGGCCCAGTGATTTGGGTTGTAGCCTAGCGATGTGACTCTATTGTACCTGCACACATACTGTTTTTACTGCGACAACGAAGAAGTTTATGTGCTGTAGCACCATGGCTGGGGGTCCCGGTTGACCACACACACCAACACACACTCAGGACATTCTGCCAAGGGTGAGTGGCAGGAAAGGTTCAAGGACCGTGAGACACAAAATATGCGAGTGTGTAAGCGAGTGTGTTTCTTTTCAAGGAACTATTTTCTTTCTTTGAAATCAAGGCTTGGCCTGACGCAAGCAAAGTTTTGTATGCCGATTGCTGAGACCAACAAAAACAACTGAAGCGAAGCAGCACTTCCTGCCGAAGAGGAAGCAGGAAATGGCTGTGGTAGTGAGATTCTGGAGTCTGGTCCCTTGGAACAATAAAAATCTCACTTGTACAGGAAGCGGACGTGCGTCAAAGGGGACCTGACAGATTTGGCTAAAAGGCACTGACCCTGGAGAGAGTCGAGAGAAGGGTCACTGTGCCCATGCTATGGTCTGAAGAGGGTTAGAAACATGAACAAACTTTCCTGATGAGGGCTGAGAGAGAGTGTGAGTGGTGGGGTAAAGAAGGGCATACAATACAGTAAATATTATTGTTGCTGACAAACAAATAAGTCTGGAGCGTTCCCACCACATGCCGGTACTGGTTTATTATCTGGCTTCACAATAGGATTGGGGTGTGTTTATGTAGAAATCGCCGGTTGTGCCTGTGTGTGTGTGTGTGACCAGTGTGTGTTTTCTCCAACGGGAGACGTCAGGTATTTCTCCCTGGCTACTGAACTATAGTGAACACCTCCCTCCCTGTCTGAGTATTAATGACATCACCAGTGTGTTTACAGAGTTTGGCCCTGGTCTGTTCCTGTCTCTTCTGTGGCTGCAGGCACTAAGATCCACCATTGATATCTACCTGCTCTTTAAAACATGAATGGATAAACAGCATTGACAGAAAAAAAATCCCTCTCTACCCCCCCTCTTGCTCTCTCTCCCCTTCTCTATCTTAGTTGTGGATCAGTGCTGTGTTTAAAGTCTCTGGCCAACTCTAAGACGGTTGGGCTGTCCTCACCAGTAATGTAAGAATTTGAGGACACAAACATAGTCAGCAGAATGGGCTCAGTTTAACATTACTGACGCTTCCAGATACTTGATACAGTACTTCTAGATGATGATGTGCTGCTTGGTCTCGGTCTGTCTGTCTACATGCTGGAGACTAGAATGGAGAGACTGGATGCTGTGGAGATTTGTACTGTAAGGCTTCTGAGCATGTGTGAGGGAGACACTGAGATATGTATGTGTGTACAGATATGTGCAAATGCACACCTATTGTCCCTACACAATGATGCATACACACTGCTATAAAACCACACATCCTGCATACTAATCCTTGTCATGACACTGCGTGTTGCTTAGATAAGACAGAGGAGAGGATGAGTAAGAAGAGAAGAAAAGTCTCTGAGGCCCCCCCCCTCCCCCCAATACACACAAATACTCTTCACCCCCCTCTCCCTGTGCTCTAGACCTCTCCCCACCACTACCACAGTGATGACATGATTTCCATTCATTCAAGCCAAAGAGGACGTCCTGCATCCAAGGCCTCAAACCCCTCTTTTCACCAACACCCCTTTTTTCTTCATTTTACTGTCATCATCCCATCTCACTTCATACAAGCAATAATGATGAAATCTTTATGAACCATGCAGTGGGTATCATAAGTATTCACCCCCATTGGATTTCTTCCCATTTTGTGTTATAAAGTGGGATAAAATGGATTTCATTGCAATTTTTTGTCAATGATCTACACAAAATGCTCTGTAATGTTAAAGTGGAAGAACAATTCTAATAATTTTTTTGAGATTAATGAAAAGAAGGCACTAATATCCCTTGATTAGTTAGGTATTCAACCCCCTGAGTCAATACATGTTAGAAATGTAGTTTACAAAAGTTCAATCAGGAAGGCTGGTCTGAATGGCATGTCACTTTTAATTCATCTAGTAGCCACGAGCTCCTCTCTTCTGGCTACGGATGTACTCGGCTTATCTCTGCAACTCCTAGACAACGGTATCCCCTTTGCGGGAGAAGAGGTTTCCCCCAGAGGGAAGAAAAGGCTCTAGATTCGGCTTCACCAGCGAAAGGGAAATTCCAAGATACAAGGCTATGGGCTCCTCTGACCAGGCTTTTCCTGCTTCCTTTGCTCCCATGAAGCCTCCGTGGCTCCTCCACCACTTCCACCCGGGCCCCTTTCACGGCTCCTATGACCAACGACCCAGCACTGGTGGCTATCCAGCCATCTTTACAACTGATCCCAGACTACATCATATCCAGGAATGGGTTTACCACGCTGGTTCCTTTACTGCTAGTGTACAAGGTTCATCTGGCACCTGCAAGGGTTTGGGTAGTGCTCAGTTTTAATAACACTTTTACTCAAGTGCCTTTTCATGGTTGGTCCTATGGTAACGTCGCAATAGCGCCTGATCTCAGATCTCATTATGGGTTACACAGTTGGCTCTTAGTACGGGTACTACTACGGATGCTTCCTATCCGTGTACTTTTGGGGGGATTTTCACACTCAAAGTTGGCAGTTCATCAGATTTACATGACAGGTAATTGGTTACTCCTTAGTGGGGCTCAAATCATAGGCCTAGTGTCAGCATGTCATACACCAAGCGAATCACATTAGTCAGGCACTACTACGTCTGGTTGCTTTGTCTCGTGCCATCTTTTCTCATTTCTATCCAATCAGCACAACTGTTCACCACAACACAACAGTTTTAAACTCTACCCTCAGCTACTACATGACCAAAAGTATGTGGACACCTGCTTGTCAAACATCTCATTCCAAAATCATGGGCATTAATATGGAGTTTGTCGCCCCTTTACTGCTATAAAAGCCTCCACTCTTCTGAGAAGGCTTTCCACTAGACGTTGGAACATTGCTGCGGGGACTTGTTTCCATTCAGCCACGAGCATTAGTGAGGCCGGGCAGTGATTAGGCCTGGCTCGCAATCGGCATTCCAATTCATCCCAAAGGGGTTCGATGGGGTTAAGGTCAGGGCTCTGTGCAGGCCAGTCAAGTTCTTCCACACCGATCTGAGAATTAGAAACAGGTTCAGCCCCTGGTTCGACCGTGATCTATCCGGAAGGCCAAAGTTAGTTACTTTAAGGAGCAGTTCTCTCTCTGTGGGTCTAACCCCAAGAAGTTCTGGAAAATGGTTAAGACCTAGAGAATAAACCCTCCTCCTCACAGCTGCCCATGTTCCTTAATGTTGATGATGTGGTTGTTACTGACATGGAGCACATGGCTGAGCTCTTTAATCACCACTTCATTTGACTCAGCCATGCCTCCTTGCCCATCCAACATTTCCTCATCTCCCACCCCTTCTAATGCGACGAGCCCCGATGGTCCTCCCTCTTTTTCCCCTGTCCCGCTACAAAGTTTCTCCCTGCAGGCGGTCACTGAGTCCGAGGTGCTAAAGGAGCTCCTTAAACTTGACCCCCAAAAACCATCTGGATTTAGACCCTTTCTTCTTTAAGGTTGTTGCCGCTATCATCGCCAAGCCTATTTCTGACCTTTTTAACCTGTCTAAACTCTCTGAGGAGACGCAGCCACGGTGTGTCCTTTTATTTAAAGGGGGAGATCAAGCCCATCCTAACTGTTATATGACAATTTCTATTTTGCCCTGTTTATCAAAAGTGTTGGAAAAACTTGTCAATAATCAACTGACTGGCTTTTTTAATGTCTAGTATTCTCCCTGGTATGGAATCTGGTTTGCGCTCAGGTTATGGATGTGTCACTGCAAACTTAAAGGTCCTCAATGATGTCACCATTGCCCTTGATTCTAACCAATGTTGTGCTGCTATTTTTATTGACTTGGCCAAGCTTTTGGTACGGTAGACCATTCCGTTCTTGTGGGCAGGCTAAGGAGTATTGTTGTTTCTGAGGGGTCTTTGGCCTGGTTTGCTAACTACCGCTCTGGCTGTCTCAGCCACTGCCTGTCACCAAGGGAGTACCCCAAGGCTCGATCCTAGGCCCCACACTCTAATCAATTTACATCAACAACATAGATTAGGCAGTAGGAAGCTCTCTCATCCATTTATATGCAGATGATACAGTCTTATACTCAGCTTGCCCCTCCCTGGAGTTTGTGTTAAATGCTCTACAACAAAGCTTTCTTAGTGCCCTTAACCTTGTTCTGAACACCTCCAAATCAAAGGTAACGTGGTTTGGTAAGAAGAATGCCCTTCTCCCCAACTGTGTGATTACTACCTCTGAGGGTTTAGAGCTTGAGGTAGTCACCTCATACAAGTACTTGGGAGTATGGCTAGATGATACACTGTCCTTCTCTCAGCATATATCAAAGCTGCAGGCTATGGTTAAATCTAGACTTGGTTTCCTCTATCGTAATCGTTCCTCTTTCACCCCAGCTGACAAACTAACCCCGATTCAGATGACCATCCTACCCATGTTAGATTACGGAGATATAATTTATAGATCGGCAGGTACGGGTGCTCTCGAGCGGCTAGATGTTCTTTACCATTTGGCCATCAGATTTGCCACCAATGCTCCTTATGTGACACATCACTGCACTATATACTCCTCTGTAAACTGGTCATCTCTGTATACCCGTCGCAAGACCCACTGGTTGATGCTTATTTATAAAAACCCTCTTAGACCTCATCCTCCACATACAACACCCGTTCTGCCAGTCACATTCTGTTAAAGGTCCCCAAAGCACACACATCCCTGGGTCGCTCCTCTTTTCAGTTCGCTGAAGCTAGCGACTGGAATGAGCTGCAAAAAACTCTCAAACATGACAGTTTTATATTGATCTCTCATTCAAGGACTCAATCATGGACACTCTTACTGACAGTTGTGGCTGTTTCGCGTGATGTATTGTTGTCTTTACCTTCTTGCTCTTTGTGCTGTTGTCTGTGCCCAATAATATTTGTACCATGTTTTGTGCTGCTACCAAGTTGTTCTGCCACCATGTTGTTCTGCCACCATGTTGTTCTGCCACCATGTTGTTCTGCTACCATGTTGTGCTGCTGCCATGTTGCGTTGCTACCATGCTGTGTTGTCATGTGTTGCTTCCATGCTATGTTGTTGTCTTAGGTCTCTCTTTATGTAGTGTTGTGTTGTCTCTCTTGTCGTGATGTGTGTTTTGTCCTTTATTTTTATTATATTTTTAATCCCAGCCCCTGTCCCCGCAGGAGGCCTTTTAACTTTTGGTAGGCCGTCATTGTAAATAACGATAAGAACTGACTTGCCTAGTTAAATAAAGGTTAAATAAAATAAAAAAAATGTGAACTTCACTCAACTTTCTAGAGTAGTGGTCACCAAGGCATTCCTTGTCGAACGCCAACCATTTCTGTAAAAAAACAAACAAGATAAAGCCTTGTGTTCTAATTTTTTTGTATTCGTCTCGGGCTGTTGGTGGTGGGTGCACCCAATTCAGCTGCCCTGCGTGCCGGGTAGGCAAACTGTTGCCATTTTGAACCATTTCATGTGTCTGAAAGTAAAAACTCTGCCTTCCCGGCAGGCTCAGAGAGCAAATCAAGTGCACTATAGGCCTACTGCTGACCAATCGGATGTCTCAGACTACCATGTCTAAAGTGACGAAGCAGGCATAAAATAAAGCTTACAGCGAAGTTAATACTGTGATATTTCACAACGTTTAAAACCATCACTAGAGAGAGACTGTCAACGGATACAGCAGAGCTAAAGTTCTTACTCAGCACTGTCAACACTTTGTAGTCAACACTTTTATAAACCATAAAATGCCTCGTTCTTCCTATTTCCACTCAGCGCTACAACAAACAATGCAGCAGTAATGAATGAATAGGAAAGTGTATCTATATTGTTGTTATTATTAGTGGCTTGGGTCTTTTTTAATATCGAGGAATATTTAACTTTCTCTGTTCATAGGAATAACAACATGAATTTGTGCATGAGGCAGCAATAATGCAGTGCGACTCGAGTTTCCCCATCAGCTGGAAGACTGTGTCCCTTTTTGATCAGTGTCAGTGGAGGAAAGGGAGAGCGGATGGATGTTGAGAGGCAGAACCTCAGTCTGCAGGCACCATCAGCCCAGTAAAAAAAAAGAAATTAACAGAAGATTATTTAAATGTATGCTCACTCAGCTGTGCCTCACAAGTAATATAACAACGGCTCTATTACCGGTGTGATCATATAGCCAACCTCAAATGTTGAAATATAATTTAAAAAAATGTCCCGAACAACAATGCATAGGCAGGGCATTTCAAGCAAAACCAATATGCGGTCATAATGTATTGGGCCTATAGCTTACTGCACAAACCTCATTTCTACAGTACTGTTTTTAATTGGTTAATATTGCATATGCTTACGGTTTTTAAGTCATGTAAAAAAAAATTGGGTGAGCAATAGATCTCAGCTTTCATTTGGACTCAGAAAGTGATCTTGAATCAGGAAAGTTTGGTAACCACTGTTCAAGAGTTTCCCCCATCAACGTTTCAGTTTATTGTGGCAACTGATCAAATCAATGCAATATTAGCCACATTCAATTCAACATACCGAAATAACACGAACTATGCAAGATATTTTGTTGTAGGTAGAACGCATCGGATTAGGATTCCATTGCATTGACACGCACTACTCAGCCCGTACTCTACGCAGACCTGTGCGACATAAACAATCAGAGCTGCAGTAGGTCTATATGCAAATAGACCATTACCATATATCGGTCTGTGCCATTTACTTTGAACTGGACTATGTTTACAGCATGAGCGGTCGTGAGTAGATGCGCTTGTTAATGTTATAGGATGCATTTTCTCCATTGTTTTTTTATGGTAGGCCACTCTGGTAGGGCTAAATTATGATCAAATAGCCACAGTAACCTACATAGCCACGGTTAAAGCTGTAACTTAAAGCGGGTACAGCCTCAGTGTTCACAGTAAATGCGCACTGGAAGTTTTCACAAGTTTGCGTTCAGCAGACCTAAATTCGCACACTGCCTAAGGCAACATTGTCCATAACATGATGCAGCCACCATTATGCTTGACAATATGGAGGCAATTACTCAGTGATGTGTTGTGTTGAATTTTCCCCAAACATAAGGCTTTGCATTTAAGCCAAAAAGTGTATTCCTTTGCCGTGTTTTTTCACTCTGTCATTTAGGTCATTATTGTGGAGTCACTGCAATGTTGTTGATCCATCCTCAGTTTTTCCCCATCACAGCCATTGAACTCCAAAGCTGTATTAAAATCATCAATGGCCTCATGGTAACATGCCTGAGCAGTTTCCTTCCTGTCCTGCAGTTTAGAAGCCTGACTGTATCTTTGATATGTCTGTGATTTTAATACAGCATCCACAGCATAATAATTAACTTATAGAGATATTCAATGTCTGTGTTATTGTTACCCATCACTGCCCTTCTTTAAGAGGCTTTTGAAAACCTCCCTATTCTTTGTACTTGAAATTCAAACCTTTAATGAGGGACCTTACAGATGTATGTATGGGAGTAGGTGCTTATATGTGTGACGGCAATGGTCATCATTGTATAACTCCTCTGGAGCAATTAGGGTTAAGTGCCTTGCTCAAGGGCACAGCGACAGATTTTTCACCTTGTCGACTCCAGTATTCAAAGCAACGACCTTTATATTACTGGCCCAACGCTCTAAACTTGAGGCTACCTGCCACTCATATGGGGTACAGAGGAAGGGGTAGTCATTCAAAAATCATGTTAACCCCTATTATTTCACATAAAGTCCATGTAACTTATGTGATTTGTTAAGCCAAATTTGACTCATTAACTAATTTAGGCTTGCCTTAACAAAGTGGGTAAATAATTATGCAATGACTATATTATATATGTTATTTAATTTGTTTTATTTTGTAAAAATGTGTCAAATGTTTTACTTTGACATTATGGAGTATTTTGTGTAGATCAATTACAAATAAAATCACAATTAAATCTATTTCAATTCCACTTTGTAATACAACAAAATGTGAACAAATCCTAGGGGATTTGACCATTTTTTTTAAAGCAAAGTCATGCTTTGATATATTTCCCAGTTTTGGATGTGTGAATAGCCTTTTTAGAGGTACCAACCTTTATTAATCTCACCCTCTCCTGAAGACCAGAGAGAGGAAGTAAGGGAAACTAGTAATCTAGTTGAGTAGTAGGGTGGGTAAGTTTGTCACTAGTGTATCAATGTTGCGCAATTGGTTTTACCATCCATGCCTTGGGCCCCTACAGTAAAAATGCATAGACTTCACAAAAATAAATGAGAATAGCCTTGACTAATTTTGTCCTGCATATCAATGTGAGCACATTTTTTAAACATGCCTTTTTATGGCCTCCCTCCCGTCCCGCTCAGATTTCTTCCCCTTGTTGCTGTTGCCAACAATCCTCGTCAGAAACTGTCAACGGTTTATACACATTCCACCCAAACTCTGCTCCCTCAAACACGTGACAGTAATTGGCTTATTTACCATAGTAATCAAATTCTCTCTCCAGGCTAGCATTTGGAACATCTTGTATTTGATCCAAAACATTCCCTAGAGTTGTTTCAGGAGGCTGGTGAGTGTGAACTGTGGACATTCACACCAAAATAGTCCTAAAGGATCTCTTGTAGTTCAGATCAACTGTGATTTAATGTACAGTTTTTGCATAAATATTTCTTACGGAACACTGATGCATTCCAGCAAGGAATTAAGATATATAGAGACGTACAGTATTTGTTGGCTATTTAATATCCCATGGTCTGCCAACTTTTGTAGCGTTTTGCCATCCATAATATATGCCACTCTGCTGCTGTGTTATGCTATTTCTAGAAAGAGTATCCCATGGTTTCCTAACCCACTCATAAGAGACTGTTGTGTGTGGTGGGGCAGTAAGAATAGAGAAAGCTGCTGTGAATCAATGGCAGGTGGTGCCAAGAAGGGTTCTGTATCTGTGTAGGCTAGAGATCAAATCCACATAGGTAGTTGATAAGATCACTTTGTGTTTTATAGATGGAGGTTTGGCGGCAGCTAAATGGAGAGGCTGGGCAGTAGGTAAACCAGGACTAATGTAAGGAGATAGAGGTGTCCAGTAGTTTCCACCACTAGAGAGTAAGAACTTTACAATTCACTCAGACTGTAATGTTAGCAGCTACACACTTAGAAAAAAGCGTGCCAAACGGGTTATTTGGCTGTCCCCATAGAATCCTTTTTGTTTCCAGATAGAACCCTTTTGGATTCCTTTAGAACCCTCTGTGGAAAGGGTTCTACATGGAACCAAACAGGGTTTTTCAAAGGCATCCTGTAGGGGCAGCTGACAAATCCTTTTAGGTTCTAGATAGCACCTTTGTGTAGCGTTGAAGCCAGAGCCTAAACTAAAGTGTATATAATGGAGCTTCCAGGCCCAGATTCACAAAACATTCTTAAGAAGAAATGTCTACTTAACTGCCATTTTTTCCTTAGCTATAGACTTAAGAAGAAAGTTAAGCAAGTTGATATTCCTCAAAAAGGTTCTTGGACATTTTCTTGAGCTATTTCTTATGTTTCTCCTTAAGCAAAAAGTTAAGTAGAAATTTGATTCTTGAAAATAAAGTTGTCTTCAGAAAAAGCTCATGTAAGAAATTCAACATGTGTTTCACCTGTCCTGTCCTTGTGCTTTTCTACACCCCCTCCAGATGTTGCCCATCTTCCACACTTATCCTCTGTCTGTCTATGCCAGTTTGTCTTGTTTGTCAAGCTTACGAGCGGTTGTCCTGTCAGCGCTTGTCTTTTCCCAGTCTCTCGTCTTTTCCCAGCCTCTCTTTTTCTCGTCCACCTGGATTTTGACAGACGACATGCGATGAGCCTCTCAGATACCTCATATCTCTGAAATATGGAACGATTAACATAAATGTGTCTTACTGTATAATAAATTGAAACACCTTTCCCCAATGCCAATCATCCCAAAGACAGAGGGTTAATGCTGAGGCAGATCACGTCTGCATCTTACATGACACTGTGTTCCCTATATAGTGTACTACTTTTGACCAAGGTCCATAGTGCACTGCATTTGACCAGAGCCCAATGCAGGCCCTGGTCAAAAGTAGTGCTCTATATAGTAAATTGGGTGCCATTTCAGACGTACCCTATGGCTTCTTTCCCTGGATGAGAAGAAAAGGCCCATCTGACACAGTACAGATGTAGGATCTTAATTTGATCACTTTTTGTTGCTGAGAATTTTCCTTCTTTGCAGAAAATGCAGATGAGCTTTGTGATTTACATAAATTCACTGAAAACCCACACTTACACACAGTTATATTAACAGTATTGCACTTTTCATGTAGTCTAATTTTGGCCAGCTGATAGCCTAACCACAGATCAAGCAACATTATGGACTAAATGTTAAAATCCTGTTTTATGCAGGATTATTTTGCTGCAAATTAAGATCCTACATATGTAGCACATAGAGTCTAAAAGACCTTGAGTCAGTCAGTGAGGAGGATTGATAAAGTAGATGTACACAGTAGCAAAAAGATTTGAAAAACAAGCCTGACAAATGGCCTTCTTTGTCATGGCCGTGTCCCTGACCAGCCTGGTGATCCTCAGTCCAATTATGGGGCGAGGTGCTCTCTTAAACATGTCAAGGACATGCAGCCTGGCCCTAATGTGCCCATAATATGTGAGTGACATGCTGTCAACAAACACACTTCAACAACCTGGCACTGGTAATGTATGACAATTGTGTACTTTTTCCACCACTGTTGGTAAGCGAGGGAAGGAGAGAGGGTAGTTAACAGAGGGTGGGAGGGTGTTTAAACAAGGGAAGGCTGATTGACCCCCACAGGTAAGAACAACAACTCATCAGCCAAGCGATTGTTAAATCCACACTGTTTTCCATGTGAGGTTGTTCACCCAAGGGACTATTAATCCTATAGAAGTCATGGGTCATAACACCTATTATATCAGTCAAACACACACATTCAAACACACACGCACATAGAAAATAATTCATCCAAGCGCTGTCAAATACGCTCAAATAGTACAATGCACTTAAAATAGAACAACATCACTGCAACTTGCACAAATTCACATTGTATTCACACAAAAACAAATTTTCCCACAGTGTGAACAGAAGTTGGAAAAGGTTTGTTTGCCTCAAATCCCAAATCCCTGTACTGCTGACAGACAGCAGTTTCCTAGACTCATTTGGGTGATTGAGTCTTTCTGGAAAGGAACAGAGGATTACCCTAAATCTGTCCTCTGTCGATGTTGAGCCTCAGCCTGAGACATGTATCTCCCTGACGTCCCATAGGAGACAAACCCTTCCACTTAAAACCCCCTAACCACGTAGGATAGAAGTGAGTGTGTGTGTGAGAGGTCCTCTCTCCTCAGCAGTACCAGCCCAACACCATGAAAATGTAAGACGGGTTAAAACACACTGTAGTTTAAAAGTGAGATGTGGTTGTTGTCTTAGGAAAACACTGTCTTTGTAGGCTTCCATAACGTAGTAAAGAGTATGGCAGTGTTTGTCTGTCCGTTAGCCCTGGGCTGGCGATGGTCACTTTGTAAATCACTGTTTATGTTTGATGTTCACACACACAAACACACACTTCCTTTTAGGGTCAATGAGTGTTTCTACTAGCGTGCTGTGGGACTGTGGGGCTTGGCATTCCTCAGTGCCCTGGCCTGAGATACAAGGACAGAAGGGCTGGTACAGGATGTAGACAGGGTGTGGTACCAAACCATTCGCATGCACACGCACACACAGAGACACTCAGAAGCCTGTTCCACCCCCGACGTAGGGGTTAATAAACTTGTTTTGAATTCATTCACCTCTAAACAGGATTTGCATTCCAAGCCTTGAAAATAGAGTGGTTGAAACAAAGACAGGAAGTGATGTTAGAGGACTTCCTGTCTCACCTCCTCACCCTCCTCTCTCTGCATTTATCTTGACCCTGCAGACTGGACTCCCTGCAGCCGGCCACCACACCCACCCAGCAACCAAAGCGAACATACAGGCACACACACACACACTCTCAAACGCCAGACTCTACCCCATTAAAATGCCCCTACACCCCCCTCCCAACCCCCTGCCAGTCAAGGGCCAGACACTCACCTAACCCTTAAATAAGGCAGGTAGCCTAGTGGTTAGAGTGTTGGTCTAGTAACCGAAAGGTTGCAAGATCAAATCCCTGAGCTGACAAGGTAAAAATCTGTCGTTCTGCCCCAGAACAAGGCACTTAACCCACTGTTCCTTAGGCTGTCATTGAGAGTAAGAACAAATTCTTAACTGATTTGCCTAGTTAAATAAAGGTTAAAAAAAAGACCTGCTGTTCCACTTGACTGTTGAATTTGTCACACTCACTTAAATGTGAAGAATATTCAAAATCATCTGCAAACAACCCAATAAAATATGCACATCAGTGATATTCTCTTGTGGAACAGTTAGTGTTATTTCTTCCACCCGAGAATGAAAGTTCTTGGACAGAAGGAGCTGTCATTCAGCATCATGGAAGCTACAGTTCCTCATTAGGCGTGGATGCTCAATGGCAGGAAAGCTGCATATCGGTATAGCTAATATAAATGTTGCCAACGAGCTTTAATCTACACTTTATGAGTTAGTAATTTAAGTGTTTTTGGGGACTATAAACTATATCTGTCTTGATAAAAGTCTCCAACCCGAAATGTTGACACAAACAACATGCAGAGGCTTGTTTTTGCGGGAGTTGTATATTGTGAACTGCACTATAAGCCTCTGGTGTTGATGTAATGAATTATAGGTCTATATTAGAGCGGGAGATATATAGGGTGGGAGACAGGAAAGACTATTTTGCCTGCAGTGACTCAATCTCCAGAAGCAGACCTTCCGGCCCAGGGCTTAGGTGCTTTCCTACGTTAACACTGCAATAATATATGAGTCACACTAACACTGATAGGCAGAGAGAGGGACAGATGGAGAGAGAGAGAATGAAGGGTAGATTGAGACTGGGGATGTGGAATAGAAAGAAAGGTGGCAAGGAGAGGGAGAGAGAGAGAACAACAGGATGGTCAACTATTTTTGCTGGTATGACAATGTTATGTTGGAAAATAATATACTTATAGTGTCCAGTTTGTGCTGAGGTTTCTGTAGGGGGGCAAACGCTCTACAAGCATACTGTAGAGCACTGAGGAAAATAATAGAGGGATAAGAGAGAGAGAAACAAGACAGAAAGAGAGAGAGTGGGGACAAACTATACAGACTGCAGGAGCCGTACAAAGACATTTATTTTCTAGAAGGACTTAAGTAAATCAAAAGCCATTCCTCATTCTTGACCACCCTGGGCCTGGATTGGGGTGCAGAACAAGCCTGCTGATTTGGGTTTCCTTTCTTAACTCCACAGACTGCAGGCTGCATGTTGTTTGTCAGCAATGTTTCCGTCTCTCCACCATGCCTCCACCTGCTCCTCCACTCTTGTCACCTCTCCTCCTCTCCCTCACTCCTTCACTCCTCTTTTCCCTCACTACTCCTCTCCCCCTCACTACTCCTCCTCTCCCCCTCACTGCTCCTCTTCCTCACTCCTCTCTCTCACTCCTCTCCCTCACGCCTCCTCTCCTCGTCTGTCATTGGGGCCATCTGTAGTGTTTGGGAGGCTGTAATGTATACGGCCAAAACACATCTCACATAGTGAACGAGAGTCCTGAAGTACTGACCCCCTATTTCTTTCTTTCTGTTCCCTCTTTTTTTCCACATACAGCATGTGCGCTGGAGCAGTGTGTTTCCCCAGAGCCCGACTCAGATTCCTCAGTCAGCAGAATCTATGTAAAGGTATGTTCCACTCCTTCACTGATGGAGGGGGTAAAGATTTAAAGACTGCTGATGTGGGAGGTCAGCGACCTCAGCCCCCCCTCCCCCATGCTGCTGTCATGGCACATCGCAGTAAGTAGTGCAATGGGGTCCACCCTAGTTGAATCAATGTTTTTTTTTCTACGTCATTTCAATTAAATTACATTGAACCAATGTGGAATAGACATTGAATTGACGTACGTATGTGCCCAGCGAGGAGCCATTCTCCAGCTGTCTGTCTGTGTCAGGTCTTTCCCTCTCTGCCCCTGTTTAGTGTAGTCCACTGGGTGGCACAGAGTGTGTGGGAACTCGACGATGTCCAGGTGTAGTAAACATACGGTAACTATTCAGAGCGGGGAGGGGTTGGAGGAAGGGGGGGTTTAACATTAGTGTGTCTGGGGTGACACTGTCAAAGAAGATTGCGCTGCACTGGGTCTCTTTTACAGCTAAATCAATGCAGTGTGTGTGTGTCTGTGTTATCCCTGCTGACATTGTAGTCTAGTGTTCGGATAACAGCCTAATCAATGACTTGTGTGAATGAGTGTGTGTGTGCCCCCCCCAATGCAAACTCAGACGAGACTCCTAATGTGCTCTTTGTAGCAGGGTGGCGCCCTGATAACTTATGGTGTCAGTCCATCTTCATTAAAGTTTGAGTAATGAAATCTTATCTCATAGTTTCTGTCTCAGTGAGTGTGATGTGAAAACTCAAAGCCATGAAGGTGATAACTCTTTTCAGTCTTCTCTGCTTCAAGAAGAATAACAATCAGTGTTGCCATGGAGTTACCATGGAGTTTAAATGCACTTAACTCCAAGGTTCTTAAATTGTTCTTTCTCAGCTCTTAAGGTTCCTTGGAGAACTCTTGCCCAATAAAGAACCTTTGAGTTAAGTGGGGGGTTATTGACGGGGCATCTACCGTTATTCAGAATTTGAAAAGGTTATTGAAATGTATGGTAGCCTCCAGATGTGTCCCTTTCATAGTACACAGCAAATTGGCCAGTGTTTACTAGTGTTGATTTTTCAGTGTAACATTTGTGATGGTTAAATTAACACTAAGTGGTGTAAAAGAACCATGGTGTTTGTGTTAATAACCAGAGTTGAACCAAAGCCACGCCCATCATTATAATTTCCCAGCATGCTCTATTGCAGGTTGATTTTTCAAGTTGTTTGTTTCAATATCTGTGTTTTTGCATGTGCAATGATTGATTGATTAATTCATCTTATGGTACTCAAATATAAATAACATAACATTAAGATAAATAAATAATAAAGGGGGTCAACATAAAATGTCAGTCTTATGGCTTGGGGGTAGAAGTTGTTCAGGTGCCTTTTGGTCCCAGACATGGCACTCCGGTACTGCTTGTCGTGTGGTAGCAAAGAGAACAGTCTGTGACTTAGGTGGCAGGAGTTTTTGGCCTTCGTCTGACATTGCCTGGTATAGAGGTCCTGGATGGCTGGGAGTTCAGCCCCAGTGATGTACTGGGCCATATGCACTACCCTCTGTAGCTCCTTGCGGTCGGATAACGAGCAATTACCATACCAAACGAAGATAGAGCGAGTCAAGATGCTCTCAATGGTGCAGCTGTAGACCTTTTTAAGGATCTGAGGGCCCATGCCAAATCTTTTCAGCCTCCTGAGGGGGAAGAGACATTGTCGTGCCCTCTTTTCACTACTCTGTTGGTGTGTTTGGACCATGATAGGTCTTTAGTGATGTGAACACCGAGGAACTTGAAGCACTCGACCCGCTCCACTACGGACCCATCAATGTCACTGGGGGCGTGTTCGGGCCTCCGTTTCCTGTAGTCCACAATAAGCCCCTTCCCCACGTTTAGGGAGAGAGGTTGTTGTCCTGGTAACACACTGCCAAGTCTCTGACATCCTCTCAATAGGCTGTCTCATCGTCGTATCAGGGTAAAACTAGGCCCTCAAAATAAGGCCTTATGAAATATCTATTGTATTGTTTTGAATAATTACATTTTTATTTTATTTCACCTTTATTTAACCAGGTAGGCCAGTTGAGAACAAGTTCTCATTTACAACTGCGAGCTGGCCAAGATAAAGCAAAGCAGTGCGACACAAACAACAACATATGGAATAAACAAACGTACAGTCAATAACACAATAGAAAAGTCTATATACAGTGTGTGCAAATGAGGTAAGATTAGGGAGGTAAGGCAATAAATAGGCCATAGTGGCAAAATAATTACAGTATAGCAATTAAACACTGGAGTGATAGATGTGCAGAAGATGATTGTGCAAGTAGAGATACTGGGGTGCAAAGGAGCAAAAAAAAAATATATATATATATATATATTACACATACAATATGGGGATGAGGTAGTTCGATGGGCTATTTACAGATGGGCTATGTACAGGTGCAATAATCTGTAAGCTGCTCTGACAGCTGATGCTTAAAGTTAGTGAGGGAGATATGCGTCTCCAGCTTCAGTGATTTTTGCAATTCGTTCCAGTCATTGGCAGCAGAGAACTGGAAGGAAAGGCGGCCAAAGGAGGAATATACCTGCTGGAGCGCATGCTATGGGTGGGTGCTGCTATGGTGACCAGTGAGCTGAGATAAGGCGGGGCTTTACCTACCAAAGACTTATAGATGACCTGGAGCCAGTGTGTTTGGTGACAAATATGTAGCGAGGGCCAGCCAGCGAGAGCATACAGGTCGCAGTGGTGGGTAGTATATGGGGCTTTGGTGACAAAACAGATGGCACTGTGATAGACTGCATCCAATTTGATGAGTAGAGTGTTGGAGGCTATTTTGTAAATGACATCACCGAAGTCAAGGATCAGTAGGATAATCAGTTTTACGAGGGTATGTTTGTCAGATGAGGATGCGGGCCAAGCAGGCTGTCCAGGGCCTTCCTCAGTAGGACAAAGTCACACTCACGACCGCTGCTGAAGTGTGGGAGTTTTGGCTTTAGGATCCCAAAAGGAGGAGGCTACAACTAGGTCCATTAGGTTTGGGCCTGAAGTCACAGGTGCTAGAGGCACCCCAGATGTTGGCTGCCGGGGTGGATTGGGCCTGTGTGGTGGCGCCGCCCCGTGACCTTTGTAGGATAAGAGCAGGCGTGGTGCTGGCATGCTCAATGGTGGCCCAGCAATTGATGCTGAGAACTGGGTTGACTGATTAAGCAATGGAGGTGGATCAGTCCAATGGCGTGGGACTAGCAGCAACTCTGGTTTACTTGACCATGGTTGTGGACACCTGGACTTGAGGAAAGTCCTTGGTTGGTGTCATGTCAGGATACATGGGACGTTGCTGGAGGTTGCTCTAGTAGGAGTGGGTGGCTGGTCTGTTGCCAGCCGGAGTTTCCTTCATGTGATCCTGCCTGGTGGTCGATTGCGTCTTGAGTTTTTGGCTCCTGCTTGGTGCCACACTTTGTCCGGTGACTGTGCAAGATGCAGCTGGGAGGGGAGTAATCTTCACCCATTCCTAGGAGGGAGTGGCGCAGCTCCGCCTTCTTCAGCTCGTTCTGGGCCTGGCGAAGGCGTTGCTGCTCTCACCATTATCTTTCTCTACTCTCCAGCTGCATCTTCTGGTATCTTCTCTCCATGGTGAGTTGGAGTCTCTCTATTTCAGACTTGAACCGTGCTGCCTCTATCTCTTTAGCTAACTGGTGTTCCAGTTCTATCTTCTTAAGATGAACTTGAATATATGAGTGATCACTGTTGTCGCCATTACTGCTTTGTTGACTGGGGGCTGGCCACCCCCTTCCTTGGAGGGACTGGGCTTTTAACGCCTTTTGTTCTGGCTGGCCTGGGCTCAACAGTTCGCTTTGTTGAGGTTGATGATGATCCTCTTCATCAAAATCCTCCTCAAGGTCTTCTTCTTTGGGGGCGTGGCTTGCCTGAAGCTGACCTGTGGGGGAGGGCTCACCAGTTAGAATGCCCTCACCTCGGTGGGCATGCCCACTTGGAGCGGTTGTTAGAGTGCGTGGGTGGTTGACTATGTAGTCCTCCATTCTTTTTGGCTGCTGTATCTGCCATAGTGGACGGTCTTCTCCTCTGGGATGGGACCCTTGGGAGATCTGGTTGTCCTCAGTCTCGATGTCCATCATCCTGCTCAAAGGACCATAAAACGGAGTCTGGTGCTCTCTGTGTGGATAGGCTACTTGGAGTAAATGGATGCCGGACTGCACTCTGGTCAAAGAGTGATGACAGACACAGAAGCCCAGTACTTGGTCAAAACTCACAAATATCCCTGCAAATGAAAACGGTCTGATCTCCACAAAAGCCAACCGAACTGACAAATAAGTTTTGTTTTTATACTAACAAGTGGTTGCCATGGTAAATAATCCAATAATAATTGGTAGGAAACATCAAAGAATTTACCAGAATCTCTAAATGAAAATACTGGCGGATCAATAAAATGTCCTTGTAGATCTAATTACATTTTTAGGATTCTAAATGAATATCTAAGGGGCTTTTATGCACTGGTGGATTGTAATGGTTTAAGATCTGGTTTGGTGATTAGGGTTAGTTGGCAGTTACAACTAATAGCTATAGGTTTACTGGGGCTGAGTAGGGTCAGTGGTCTGTGGAGCAGGTGGCTGTAAGACTAGCCCTGTGTTTGTTTGTTTCTCTTCTCCTCCTGTTGTTTCTGCTCATTCATTCATTTTGTGTGTCCTCTCCTCATCCTTCCTCCTCTCAACCCAGGCAGGTTGTTCCCAAGACCCCTGTCACAGTGGGGGTTCCCAGATGGTAAGGACTCCATAACAGACCCCCTCTACTCAGAGGTGATCTCACACTTACATGGTAACACAGGGGATCTTATTCGGTCATGCTTGCCAACATAGTAGTAGCTGAGAAATGAGTGCTTTTTGAGGTCATTTGGGTTTGATTAATGAAAAGTTTTTCGGTTTTGATTATTTTTTTTACATTAACTGCATTTTTTTGGGTCGAATGCTGTAACGACACAGAATAATAATTAATAAAAGTCCCATGATGTTAGTGACTGCCCGTTACTCTTTATCACTTATTAACTATAATTTATTCACTTTACTTTTAAGAAAATATTTCAGTTGTGTATATTACATTTGTTTTATTTGATGGCGTTATTATTTCATTCCAAGTCATAATCTACTCTATAAAGCTTCAGCCTATGCTGTCTGACAAAATCACAATTTTGTTCTTCAAAGTAAATAAGGCATACTTTTATGACTGCTGAAAACCAACTATCAATCACTTAGATAATGTATTTTCAGGTTGCGATACCTTGCGAAACAACTGCTCAATGCCTCTCGAACATACATTCTTCTGTCTCTTTTATGTAGCAAGTGTAAAAGAAACCGGACAAGTAGGCGGGCAATGGATTATGGTCATTGTAGTATATTACTACATTTTCTGTGCTAAACTATGTACAATATTGGCCTGTTGGAAACTACAGCTCCCTACTACATTGCACAGTTTGGGCTCGATCTGATTTATCTCTACAGAAACAAACCTAATCCGAATTCAAATAATTGAACCGACATTGGTTCAAATAACTTAAATGTTGGTTAATCGCTCAGCACTACAAAGATAGTCTCACACTAGCTGTTTCAGTTAAATGATCCTTTAAGCTACTGTACAATCTTCTTTCTCTGTTTTCACAGTATACTTTGTTCTGTGTCCCAGAATACGTCATTGGCAGGAATAGGACATTTAAGGTACCTGGCTGGTACATACATTAGTTACGTTTGTTTTATCTGTGAAGGGCACATACTCTTTGAAAAGGAAATGTCCTTTTGAGTGTTCAAACAGGTGTGTGTGTGTGTGTGTGTGTGTGTGTGCGTGCGTGCGTGCGTGCGTGTGTGTGTGTGCTCTGTGTTTAACTACAGAAAACATCCTTTATTTGCCTCATCTGTCACCTTCAGATGGACAACAGTCAACATGGTGCTTCCTTGTTAGTTCACTGGGATGTTTTCAGGTCAAAATGTATGACCACAGTCAGAGAGGGAAATCAACCACATTTAAACCGCTATTCCATTATGTCCATGCCACCATAAAATCAGTGATTTATCCCATGTGTTTTACAGCCTTCCCATTGCCTTTTGCTTTGCTTTACTCTACAGTCAAAAGTTTAAGTATAAATTTCTCACATTTTAGCAGGATAATTTATAACGGTCGTTATTCAGATCCTGCCCGATTGACTAATGGCAAGAATGATTAACTGATATTGGCTTATAAACCCTGACTTCGGGCCTCTATGATTGAAAATTGATTTATTGTCTTCCAGAAACACATGAACATGGTTTTATGGCCATTACTGTAATACAGTAAAACAGAAACACCTCTGGGTGTTCTTACACATTTATTTTTATAAAAATAACTATACCAGCCAATGGACCCTGAAACTGGTCTGATGTTGGCCTCCTTCCCATTCACTCTATCATTCTCTCTCTCTGTCTCTCTCACTCTTTCTCTCTCTCTCTCCTTGTGTGTGTCTCTCTCTCTCTTCTCTCTCTCTCCAGTGGTGTAACTTGTAACCAGACCTGGGATATGTTAAAAAAAGATTGGCTGCCACCCAACCTGAACATTATAGCTCCCTAACGGAGCTTTATAGCAGTCAGACCAGCCATATAGATCCCTCTCACTATATACTGTACTCTCTGCTCCCCGGGGTGGGCTCTCCTGGAAAATAGAGTGCTTTTAATGATATCGCCAGAATCCATTTTCTTTGGAGCGCTAAAATATAGGCTTTCGTAGCGGCTCCAAAACCACAACTGTATAGTGCTATAGAATAATATTGTAGTGGTTTCAAAACTTGTTTGCTTTGTGACCAACCTAAAGCATTTCAAGGTTGTCATGCCAAATAGATAAACCATGTTTTTAACCACAACCCAGGACGCAAGACCCCTGTCACAAAGTTCAGGTTCAGGTCAGTTTCTCATGCTATTACTGTCAAACGTGACTTTTGCTTGCACCAACTTGATTTCTAAGAATAACACAAGGAAAATCCTCTTAATCGATCGAAATGCTGGTAGTAGACAAATTCCATCGACCACATTGAGCTTCATTTGAAAAAATAGAATGGTACCCCCATTTTCTCTTGACCCCCTGTTCGTGATCTTAATTCTCTTCATGGGTAGCTCTCACCCCCTGAGAGAGGAAGACTGGGGATGAAGAGGAGAAAGGAAGAGGAGGATGTTGGATATGTGTATATGTATATGTGTATATATGTCACTTTCTAACTAGAGGTGTAAATATACACTTTGTGTATTGGTGGATTTTTACATTTTAACATACAGTAAATAATTATGATACAATGGGACAGCTTGGAGAACGTTTCCATATTGTGACATGCTGTCTCATCACCCTAAATAAAGTAATGTATTGTCTAGTCTGTCTGTCTATCCATCTCTTTCTTTTCTCTCACTCCCTCTTTCTCTCTCTCTCTCCCCCCCTCTCTCTAACCCCTCTACACTCTCTCGTCTGGGGTAGTTTCCTGTTCCTCCCCGTGAAGGTTCTGTCAACGTCCTGCCAAAGCCTCGCCCCCACACTACTCTGTCCCTTTCCTGTTGAATTCTAGGACGTCTGTGTTCCCATTGTGTGTGTGAACGGACCACATGGGGTGTCACGGTAAGCCGCGTGGAGAGAGAGGACCCGACCGATTGGGAATCCAATGACTAAAGCCCCTGTGGAGAGAAGCAAAATAACAATAGGTCATTATCAATACCAGTGGGCAGAGCCCCACCTGTTTAGCAAAAAAAAACAATGAGACAGCCAGTGAAAAATACGGAGCGTAGGGGTTGGTAATGTTCTCTAGTTGCGCCGTGATTGGCTCAGTGTTCAGTCACTCATGGGGACACTATGTCACTGCAACATTTACGGGGAGAGCTAGAAAATTCAAGCCCCTTGGGTGCTGCAATAGAGTTACATTATAAGTGCCTATTCAAGAAGGGGCAAGGTCATTAGCCACAGACAAAATGACATCAAGTCACTTTATATCTACAGTAGGTTTGATTGGACTGATCATGTCAACATCATACTTTCAAAATCTTAGCTAGCAAGCTAGCAGACATGATGTTGAATCAAGTCAACAATCTACTGGCAAATCCTTTTCAATCATTGTCATATGAAGAGAATTTATGAAGAGAACTCGGTGCTCATCGGCCATTGGACATAAACATTACACAACAAATTGGAAATCACAAATTCAACTATGAGTGGTTTGGAATGAATCAGTGGCTAACTGCAAGCATTGCAAAGCAATCACTAGCCTGCTATTCAGTGGAGTGGATGTGCGGTCCGCTTTCAACAGTTAAATGAAATAAGTTTTATTGTCCTCATCTTCATCATTCTAATGACATCCTTGAATAATATAGGACTAAAATTAGATGCAGGAAGGCTTTCACTTCTGATCACGAACATTGAATGGTAACTGGTCTGAATAAATAACTGCTATAGCTTATCGCCATCGCGCGTTCACTCTTCTTTCAAACTACCCGTGAGTTCTATTGGCTGTTGTATTTAACATTCAGCAAACAAGAGCTTGCGTCCCTCTTCAAATAGTCTATTGGTATAAAAAATGCAACAACAACAAAAAAATGTCCAGCAAGCTATTCTAGTCTAGCTTTTCCTGCATGGGACTCCAAGAGCTAAGGAGCCTTTTTTAAGGAGAGAGGCCAGTGGAGCACAGGTGCGTGCGTATTGCAGAAGAGACAGAGGCTATAAGTTAGAAGCTTATTATGCATAACCCATCATTAATTAGCTGAATATAAGGTTAATATTCCATTGAATGTATTACATGAAAGAGGTAGGCTAGGACATCTATCTATCTATCTATATATGTATGTATGTATGTATGTATGTATGTATGTATGTATGTATGTATGTATGTATGTATGTATGTATGTATGTATGTATGTATGTATGTATGTATGTATGTATGTATGTACGTACGTGTGTGTGTGTATATATATATATATATATATATATATATATATATATATATATATATATATATATATATATATATATATATATATATATATATATATATAGGGCTAAATATCAACAGTGGGTAAAGTACTGAAGTAAAAATACTTGAAAGTACCACTTAAGTAGTTTTTTGGGGTCTCTGTACTTTACTATTTATATTTTTTACAACTTTTGCTTCACTACATTTCTACATTTTCTCTGACACTCAAAGGTACTCGTTACATTTTGAATGGTTAGCAGGAGAGAAATGTTTTCTAATTCACACACTTATCAAGAGAACATCCCTGGTCATCCCTACTGCCTCTGGTCTGGCGGACTCACTAAACACATGCTTTGTTTGTAAATGATGCCTGGTGTTGGAGCATGCCCCTGGCTATTGGTAAATATAAAAATCTAAGACAATGGTGCCGTCTGGTTTGCTTAATATAAGGAATTTGAAAAGATTTATAGTTGTACCGTTTTACTTTTGATACTTAAGTATATTGAAAACCAAATACTTTGACATTTACTCAAGTAGTATTTTACTGGGTGACTTTCACTTTTACCTGAGTCATTTTCTATTGAGGTATCTTTACTTTTACTCAAGTATGAAAATTGGGTACTTTTTCCACCACTGTATATCTATCTATTTTGGATGCAATTTGAATAGAATTGATGGAGAGAGAGAGATTGCGAGGGAGTGCTTGCACGTACACTGATATAAAGCAACGATATTCCAGTGATATGCTGTTTTACAACTCTAGATGTAATTCAAAATATATAAATCTTTACAATGAAAAAATAAGGTGACCCCCGAAGCCACATTGAGATCGGTAAATTAGACGTGCATTCGGTCTTTATATTACTGTAGCATAGGCTATGGTGCACCAAACAAGAAAAAAAGTTACCATGATGAGATGATTGGAATATAATGCACTGTGAACTATGCTCCATACTAAGAGGGGCTGTCTGTCCCCAGCTTGAGCGTTGATGAATCATCATGCAGAGGCCATAGAGAAGCCAGATTTAGACATCGCATATCATTTAACAGTTCCATTTCACACCATGCTGTTCATATAAATGATTTATTATAATTCACCAGTTTCTCACAGTTAGGGTAAACGGGGTTGACTAGCTCCCCCGAAGAACAATGGTCATGCTGAGATGAATAAACTATAAAGGGAAATAAATGGTTACAGTTTAAGTATTTCATGAAATGTGGTTTTTAGAAAAGGGCTTTTTTTTTAAAGTACTGGGGTAATTGCCCCCCCCCCCCCCCATATTCATATAATATTTGAATGGAATATAACTAATAACATTAAATAACACTGGAACATAACATTTAATAACAATAACTCATAATTTAACTAATTAATTCAGTTTAACACTGATGTGGAATCTCTCTTGTGCTCTGCTATTGTACCATTCTAATTTGTAAATAAGTCACAAATAAAGCTACATTACCAGTCAAAAGTTTGGACACACCTACTCATTCCAGGGTTTTTCTTATTTTTACTATTTTCTATATTGTAGAATAATAGTGAAGACATCAAAATTATGAAATAACACATGGACTCATGTAGTAACCATAAGTATTAAACAAATCAAAATATATTTTATATATGAGATTCTTCAAAGTAGCCACCCTTTGCCTTGATGACAGCTTTGCACACTCTTGGCATTCTCCAACACACCTCCAGGCTGTGTAAGGACTTTTTGAACAAGAAGGAGAGTGATGGTGCTGCATCAGATTACCTGGCCTCCACAATCACCCAACCGTAACCCAATTTAAATTGTTTGGGATGCGTTGGACCGCAGACTGAAGGAAAAGCATTGAACAAGTGCTCAGCATATGTGGGAACTCCTTCAAGACTGTTGGAAAAGCATTCCAGGTGAAGCTGGTTGAGAGAATGTCAAGCGTGTGCAAAGCTGTCATCAAGGCAAAGGGTGGCTACTTTGAAGAATCTCAAATATAAAATATATTTTGATCTGTTTAACACTTTTTTTTGGATACTACATGATACAATATGTGTTTTTTTTATAGTTTTGATGTCTTCACAATTATTATACTATGTAGAAAATAGTAAAAATAAAGAAAAACCCTTGGATGAGTAGGTGTGTCCAAACTTTTGACTAAAAGTACAAATGTAACATTAACTATAAAGCTATCAGTCACCGCAATTAAGTTACTAATGTATTTTCCCTCAGACGATCTCGTAGGAAGGTTGCTAGCTTGCACTCCTAGCATCTTATGCTAACTAGCTAGCTGGCAAGCATTTACTGCTAGTGAAGTTGCTAGCTAGCAAGTTAGCATAAACTAGTGCTAATTGGGCAAGTCATTGTCTAAATGACAGAAACATTCATAACTGCAAAGGGGTAACATATTACTACTTTACTCAAAAATGTTCTAAATGTTTCTGTCTAGACAAGTGGATTATTTATTTTAAGGCTTTCCTACTTGTATATTTAAAATCTCTCTATATATTTTAAATATACAAGTAGGAAAGCCTTAAGATAAATAATCCACTTGTCTACTTGTATATTTAAAATCTCTCTCTCTCGATATAGATATATATATATATATATATATCTAACTTCATTGAAATATATCTACAACGTTTTCAAAATTTCAAAACATTTGATCAATTTACCACAAAATTATTTTGTTGAAATATCTCCAAAGTTGTGATGACACAGAGGACATTTTTTGTTAAGCAAGAGCAGTGGCAGCCAGGGAAAGTGTTGGGAAAATAATTTAGTGACATCTTGTGGTCTTAATGGGAATTACAGGGAGGGGAGCAGTTACTCCAGTGGGCTAGTTACCCCCTAGTACCTTATTTATCCCCGGAAAAGGGAGTGATTTTGGGTGGTAAATCTCGGTAACCGGGTTCCCGCCATTCAACCCTAGACAGCGTGTTCCCGTTCCCGCCAATATCCAGCAGCGTCGCACAGCCATTGAAGAGGAGTGGGACAGCATTCCACAGGCCGCAATCAACAAGCTGATCAACTCTATGCCAAGGAGATCTGTTGCACTGCATGAGGCAAATGGTGGTCACACCAGATACTGACTGGTTTCCTCATCCAAATCCCTACTATTTTCTTTAAGGTACAGATACATATCTGTATTCCCAGTCATGTCAAATCCATAGATTAGGGCCAAATGAATGTATTTCAGTTGAATCATTTCCTTATATGAACTGTAACTCAGTAAAATATTTGAAATTGTTGCATGTTGCGTTTTATGTTTTTGTTTAGTCTAGTAGGCCCATATCTTCTGCACATCTACCATTCCAGTGTTTAATTGCTATATTGTAATTACTTCGCCACCATGGCCTATTTATTGCCTTAACTTACCTCATTTGAACTCACTGTATATAGACTTTTTGTTTTCTTTTGTTCTACTGTATTATTGACTGTATGTTTTGTTTTTTTCCATGTGTAACTCTGTGTTGTTGTATGTGTCGAATTGCTATGCTTTATCTTGGCCAGGGCAGTGGCAAATGAGAACTTGTTCTCAACTAGCCTACCTGGTTAAATAAAGAAAGAATTATTTTTTTTACAGTATTGTACAATGGCTATAGATATTATTATTGAGCTGAGTTCAGTGTATCTTTTCCCTTGAACATGCAGATGGAGGATGGATGTACGGAAAGGGTGAGGTGGGGTGAATCAGCATTCTCTATGTGTTATGGGCCTTTTGAGATCTAAAGCAGTCTTTTGAGATCAAAGAGAAAGACTGGGAGAGGTAAGAGAGACAGAGATACTAAGCCAGGCTGGGTGACTTTTTGGCCTTTTAGTTCTTCCCCAACATTTCTGTCTATGTGTCTATGTTCTCCAGGGAAATCTAGAGAGAGGGCATGAGAGGAAGAGGGAGAACAAGCCTGAAAGACAGAGAATTTGATTAAATTACTTATTTGGGCTCTGAGCCAATTAGATGGCTCTGATGATCTCATAGCTCTGACGATGATATGGAGTGTGTGTGTTTGTGTGTGTGTGTGTGTACAGAAGCATATTTTGTGGCGTATTCCATCCATGGACATGATTGTGAAAAAGCACTGAACTCCCTCTGCTGGTGTTGAAGGGTAAGGACTAGAGATATGGCGCTGTCTACCTACTGTAAACTATTACCACAGTAAACTCATTATATGGTGCCTACTTTGCAATTTCAGAGCACTTTGATAAAAGGGCTTAAACTGCATTGTAGGGGTAGGATGAGAATCCTGGTGGAGGTTGTAGCTAAGTGTTGGACTTAGTATCACCTGTTGTCCCCTCTCCTCCTTTTTCTTTTGATCCATTTTAGTTCACAAGCTGAGGTATGCTCTCAGTACAGGCCTGAGTCTGAGTCTTAATGGTGGATCACATTTCTAAGACACCTGTAAGTGTGGTGCTGCTGAGAACGTGTGGGAAGGAGCTCCTGCTTGTCATACCGTTGGTGACAGTTTAGGTTTCACTGTTGAGAGCAGCACAGCCGGTGGCCTTTGTAACATGGCATGATGATTAAATATTCTCTGACATACTGTTTAAGAGAGAGAGAGAGTTATGGAGAGCAGAAGTGGGGAAGAATGCTAGTCCACAGCCCCAGTACTCCCACCACTTATAGAGAAACCCCTTCTGGGAGTTGTCATTACAGTTAAATGAGGAAATACTGAGATATTCAAGTCCTGTTAAGAACCAGATTCACAGCCAAACACCAACCCCTCTGAAACATGTTTACATTCAACCAAGAGGGGAGGCAGTACTGTATATGAACGGGGAGAGGATCTACAAGAACAACAAGCGAAAAGTGATTGAAGGAGTGAAACACCTATTTATTCTACATTGATTTGCTCCTCTTCACTCTCACTCCATCTTCTTTTAGCAGATTCCCTCTTTCTTGACTTCACAGGAATGTGCTTTGGCCCTGTGTGTATTCTCCAAGGTCCTGGGCTGCCAGGGTGGGGTGGTGGGGAGTGGGAGGCTGGGTTAACCCAGGAGAAGAGAGGGGGAGTTGGGGTCAGCCGGGAGGGAAGGTGGGCTTTTGTAGTGGCAGGGGCCTCTGTTAAAACTGAGATTAGTTGCTGACCTGTCCTCAGAGGTGCCCTGTTCCATTTCACAGCCCTTACCACCACTGTTCAGAACTCATCCAATGTTCTCCAGAACACTTATTCTCAAACCTTTTGCCTTGGGACCCACCACAAGCATCTCATCTATTAAAGTGACTTAGATCTCTTTTCCAACTGTTCAGTCAGTTTTTGTATACGTTCATACCTGTTCATACTAGATATGCTGCTTGTCCACCATTATAGGATTTATTATCAAAACTCAGTCTGTCAATAGTAGACCTATTACTACGATATGAAAATGTGTCTGGTAACACAAGATTTAATTAAACACTGCCATAGACATAATATTTCCAATCTGCCAAAGACATCAAAGTCTACTCCAAGGTCCACAGTGGATAGCCATTGTTACTTTGCTTTCCTGGTTTGTGTTTCCTATTTAGAAGACCATTGAGAGGATGCCCAGGCTTGTCAGACTAGGGGATTTTGTTACTATACTCTGCAGCCCAGCCAGTGAGAGAATCCTCTTGTGTAAAACTACACACATACTTCACTGATTACAGGCTTACTATACAGCAGTGTATACAGTGTGGCAACGCGTCATTCAAGGCAGGTGGGCCCGTTTTGCATGTTATTTTGACATTAATATGTGTCACATATCAGTTTGCAAACAATGTAAAAAATAAATAATTGAGTTAATAAAGACGCATAAAAAAATCTTTTTTGCTTTCTTGAGTAAGGCAGCTCCAAATTGCAGGTGTTTCAGCCTAGCTCAGTGCTTTCTCTGAGGGAGCCAGCAGAAAATACAGAGGGTAGAGGTTGTTAATGTTCTCTAGTTGCGCCGTTATTGGCTCAGTGTTTTGTCATTCATGAGGACACTACGTCACCGCAAAATCTATAGGTAGAGCTAAACAATTCAAGCCCCTTTGGTGCTGCCATAGATTTACATTAGAAGTGCCCATCCAAGAAGGCTCAAGGTCATCAGCCACAGATAAAATCACATATCTACAGTAGCTTTGATTGGACTGATGCCCATGTCAACATCATACTTTCAAAATCTTAGCTAGCTAGCAGTCATCTTCATGAGTCAAGTCGACAATCTACTGGCAAATCCTTTTCAATCCTTGTCATATGAAGATAAATTATAGATAAAACATATCGGTGATCATCGGCCATTAGACATTATCATTAAACAAGAAGTTGGAAATTGCAAATTCAACAATGAATGGTTTGGAAGGAATCAGTAGCTAACTGCAAGCATTGCAAAGCAATCAGTAGCCTGCTATTCAGTGGAGAGGGTGTGTATTCCAAACCGCGCCACCTTCCTGTTCACGTGAGCACAGCACAACAAGGTGAGTCCAAAAATGTATTGTATGCTGCTGCATAAATTATGTAATATGCCAGGGAGATATGTATACTGTAGCTAAGAAAGTAATACTAAGTGTATGTTGTGTATTAGTAGCCCATGTGCCTCACCCTAATAATTTGGTCCCTTTCCCCTTCATAACTTAGCCTACTGTTCTGACTTGGTGGTGCACATGTAGCCTATAACCTTTTTTAAGAAATGTCATCATTGAATATTGTAAGAGCTTTCATTGTCTGCTTATATGCCCCTTTTATTTATCCTACAGTTCTGACTTGGTGTACAGGGAGAATACTGTAAGAATGGCCCATGTTCTGAATTCTGTCGCTGTACATTTCAAAAGTGCTGAACAAATAGTTATATTGACTACTTCCGTCTTAGCTCGCTCATTAATATCTTAATAAAAATTACATATTGCATCTCATCTGCTCATCGTCCCCTCATGCCATAGTTTGTTCATCTCAATTGTCAGTAAAAGCAAAAAATTTTTAAGCAAGTCAGCCATATTAGCTATGTTTTTTAAAAAGGCAGTAAATGAGGCTGAATGAACTGTTTCACTGACAAGGCTCCGCTGATAGCAAGGTGTAGTGATGGTAAGGATTCACTTCATGGTGCTGAAAGAAAGCTCTGCTGTTGGGACAGCTTTATGTAGGCCCTAACAGTTTGTGGGCACAGTTTGTCACCGTTATAGTGCAATTAATGTATTGCTTAGTGTTGTGCTGTGTAGTGGCTTTGCTGGCATGTATATACAGTACAGTATATCTGATACTGAGTGAAACTATTTATTTTATCATTACTGTACATTTAATTAGAAATGGAGGTGGTTGTTGATGTCCTATTCCAAGAAAAGAATCATACAGAGATACGTTCTCATCAGATAGTCTTTATTGGGTAATTAGCTGAGGAACAGTTTGTAATTTGTGGGATTATCTCAGACGTTCCTAATCCTACAGTCCCTGGTTCGAATCCAGGCTGTATGACACGCGGCCGTGATTGGGAGTCCCATAGGGCGGAGCACAATTGGCCCAGCATTGGCCGGGGTAGGCCGTCATTGTAAATAAGAATTTGTTCTTAACTGACTTGCCTAGTTAAATACAAATGTAAAAATAAAAATATAGACTCTAACATCTGACCCTGTGTAATCACTGTGTAGTACATTTTACATTTAAGTCATTTAGCAGACGCTCTTATCCAGAGCGACTTACAAATTGGTGCATTCACCTTATGATATCCAGTGGAACAACCACTACAATAGTGCATCTAAATCTTTTAGGGGGGGGGGGGTTAGAAGGATTACTTTATCCTATCCCAGGTATTCCTTAAAGAGGTGGGGTTTCAGGTGTCTCCGGAAGGTGGTGATTGACTCCGCTGTCCTGGCGTCGTGAGGGAGCTTGTTCCACCATTGGGGTGCCAGAGCAGCGAACAGTTTTGACTGGGCTGAGCGGGAACTGTGCTTCCTCAGAGGTAGGGAGGCGAGCAGGCCAGAGGTGGATGAACGCAGTGCCCTTGTTTGGGTGTAGGGCCTGATCAGAGCCTGAAGGTACGGAGGTGCCGTTCCCCTCACAGCTCCGTAGGCAAGCACCATGTACTTGTAGAGGATGCGAGCTTCAACTGGAAGCCAGTGGAGAGAGCGGAGGAGCGGGGTGACGTGAGAGAACTTGGGAAGGTTGAACACCAGACGGGCTGTGGCGTTCTGGATGAGTTGTAGGGGTTTAATGGCACAGGCAGGGAGCCCAGCCAACAGCGAGTTGCAGTAATCCAGACGGGAGATGACAAGTGCCTGGATTAGGACCTGCGCCGCTTCCTGTGTGAGGCAGGGTCGTACTCTGCGAATGTTGTAGAGCATGAACCTACAGGATCGGGTCACCGCCTTGATGTTAGATGATCAAAGGAAATTGGATGCACCTGAACTCAATTTGGAGTGTCATATCAATGTGTGGGAGAACTTAACTAAGTTAGATCGGGTCACCGCCTTGATGTTAGTGGAGAACGACAGGGTGTTGTCCAGGGTCACGCCAAGGTTCTTAGCACTCTGGGAGGAGGACACAAGGGAGTTGTCAACCGTGATGGTGAGATCATGGAACGGGCAGTCCTTCCCCAGGAGGAAGAGCAGCTCCGTCTTGCCGAGGTTCAGCTTGAGGTGGTGATCCGTCATCCACACTGATATGTCTGCCAGACATGCAGAGATGCGATTCGCCACCTGGTTATCAGAAGGGGGAAAGGAGAAGATTAATTGTGTGTCGTCTGCATAGCAATGATAGGAGAGACCATGTGAGGATATGACAGAGCCAAGTGACTTGGTGTATAGTGAGAATAGGAGAGGGCCTAGAACAGAGCCCTGGGGGACACCAGTGGTGAGAGCACGTGGTGCGGAGACAGATTCTCGCCACGCCACCTGGTAGGAGCGACCTGTCAGGTAGGACGCAATCCAAGCGTGGGCCGCGCCGGAGATGCCCAGCTCGGAGAGGGTGGAGAGGAGGATCTGATGGTTCACAGTATCAAAGGCAGCAGATAGGTCTAGAAAGATGAGAGCAGAGGAGAGAGAGTTAGCTTTAGCAGTGCGGAGAGCCTCTGTGACACAGAGAAGAGCCGTCTCAGTTGAATGCCCAGTCTTGAAACCTGACTGATTAGGATCAAGAAGGTCATTCTGAGAGAGATAGCAGGAGAGCTGGCCAAGGACGGCACGTTCAAGAGTTTTGGAGAGAAAAGAAAGAAGGGATACTGGTCTGTAGTTGTTGACATCGGAGGGATCGAGTGTAGGTTTTTTTCAGAAGGGGTGCAACTCTCGCTCTCTTGAAGACTGAAGGGACGTAGCCAGCGGTCAAGGATGAGTTGATGAGCGAGGTGAGGTAGGGGAGAAGGTCTCCGGAAATGGTCTGGAGAAGAGAGGAGGGGATAGGGTCAAGTGGGCAGGTTGTTGGGCGGCCGGCCGTCACAAGACGCGAGATTTCATCTGGAGAGAGAGGGGAGAAAGAGGTCAAAGCACAGGGTAGGGCAGTGTGAGCAGGACCAGCGGTGTCATTTGACTTAGCAAACGAGGATCGGATGTCGTCAACCTTCTTTTCAAAATGGTTGACGAAGTCATCCGCAGAGAGGGAGGAGGGGGGGGAGGAGGATTCAGGAGGGAGGAGAAGGTAGCAAAGAGCTTCCTAGGGTTAGAGGCAGATGCTTGGAATTTAGAGTGGTAGAAAGTGGCTTTAGCAGCAGAGACAGAAGAGGAAAATGTAGAGAGGAGGGAGTGAAAGGATGCCAGGTCCGCAGGGAGGCGAGTTTTCCTCCATTTCCGCTCGGCTGCCCGGAGCCCTGTTCTGTGAGCTCGCAGTGAGTCGTCGAGCCACGGAGCAGGAGGGGAGGACCGAGCCGGCCTGGAGGATAGGGGACAGAGAAAATCAAAGGATGCAGAAAGGGAGGAGAGGAGGGTTGAGGAGGCAGAATCAGGAGATAGGTTTGAGCAGAGGGAAGAGATGATAGGATGGAAGAGGAGAGAGTAGCGGGAGAGAGAGAGCGAAGGTTGGCACGGCGCAATACCATCCGAGTAGGGGCAGAGTGAGAAGTGTTGGATGAGAGCGAGAGGGAAAAGGATACAAGGTAGTGGTCGGAGACTTGGAGGGGAGTTGCAATGAGATTAGTGGAAGAACAGCATCTAGTAAAGATGAGGTCAAGCGTATTGCCTGCCTTGTGAGTAGGGGGGGAAGGTGAGAGGGTGAGGTCAAAAGAGGAGAGGAGTGGAAAGAAGGAGGCAGAGAGGAATGAGTCAAAGGTAGACGTGGGGAGGTTAAAGTCACCCAGAACTGTGAGAGGTGAGCCATCCTCAGGAAAGGAACTTATCAAGGCGTCAAGCTCATTGATGAACTCTCCAAGGGAACCTGGAGGGCGATAAATGATAAGGATGTTAAGCTTGAAAGGGCTGGTAACTGTGACAGCATGGAATTCAAATGAGGAGATAGACAGATGGGTCAGGGGAGAAAGAGAGAATGTCCACTTGGGAGAGATGAGGATTCCAGTGCCACCACCCCGCTGGCTCGATGCTCTAGGGGTATGCGAGAACACGTGGGCAGACGAGGAGAGAGCAGTGTGACCCTGTGTAATCACTGTGTAGTGTCAGATTACCAAACATCTGAAAATGAGCTGATTGAGCAGAGGGCACTACTGCCATGTCTATCCTAACACACGCACGCACACACACACAACCACGCACAGACACACACATATACACACACATTTATCAAAAGAGAGAGCTGAGGACCGTGAAGGGGTGAAGAGTAAAATGAGATTCATGAGGTCCCAGGGGTACAGACAGGTGGAAACACAAACACTGAGAGGAAGAGAGGGAGACTAGAAAAGTATAGCTGGATTAAGATGACTGGGTTTTACTGCGGTCCAGGGTGTTGTCATTGGACTGAGGAAATTCACCATCACGCTCATGTAATGACTCCCGGACTTTGTTGATATCTATTTTGTTACAAACTTATTTGATGTTGTTTTGGCACATGCTTTGGTGACACAAATGGATTTCTCCATTGCCAATAATCCAACCTGAAATGAGCTAAGACTGAAATGGGAGTGGAAATGAGAGTAAGAACTAGGATTAAAATATAAGATTGTGAAAGGGCATATGTAATGTAAAACATGTTGTGGTGTTCAGACCAAGTCGAAACACTGAATCTGACTTACTGAAAATCAACTTGCCAAATGCCTTTTGTCATGATTATTATGGCTATTATAAAAGAGAAATACACAGTGGTGTAAAGTACTTAATTAGAAATACTTTAAAGTTCTACTTAAGTAGTTTTTTGGGGTATCTGTACTTTACTTTACTATTTATATTTTTGCCAACTTTTACTTTTACTTTTACTTAGCAGGTCAAGAAAATGGTCCCCTTCACGCACTTATCAAGAGAACATCCCTGGTCATCCCTACTTCCTCTGATCTGGTGGACTCACAAAACAGAGAACATCCCTGGTCATCCCTACTTCCTCTGATCTGGTGGACTCACAAAACAGAGAACATCCCTGGTCATCCCTACTTCCTCTGATCTGGTGGACTCACAAAACAGAGAACATCCCTGGTCATCCCTACTTCCTCTGATCTGGTGGACTCACAAAACAGAGAACATCCCTGGTCATCCCTACTGCCTCTGATCTGGTGGACTCACAAAACAGAGAACATCCCTGGTCATCCCTACTTCCTCTGATCTGGTGGACTCACAAAACAGAGAACATCCCTGGTCATCCCTACTTCCTCTGATCTGGTGGACTCACAAAACAGAGAACATCCCTGGTCATCCCTACTTCCTCTGATCTGGTGGACTCACAAAACAGAGAACATCCCTGGTCATCCCTACTGCCTCTGATCTGGTGGACTCACAAAACAGAGAACATCCCTGGTCATCCCTACTTCCTCTGACCTGGTGGACTCACAAAACAGAGAACATCCCTGGTCATCCCTACTTCCTCTGACCTGGTGGACTCACAAAACAGAGAACATCCCTGGTCATCCCTACTTCCTCTGATCTGGTGGACTCACAAAACAGAGAACATCCCTGGTCATCCCTACTTCCTCTGACCTGGTGGACTCACAAAACAGAGAACATCCCTGGTCATCCCTACTTCCTCTGACCTGGTGGACTCACAAAACAGAGAACATCCCTGGTCATCCCTACTTCCTCTGATCTGGTGGACTCACAAAACAGAGAACATCCCTGGTCATCCCTACTTCCTCTGATCTGGTGGACTCACAAAACAGAGAACATCCCTGGTCATCCCTACTTCCTCTGATCTGGTGGACTCACTAAACAGAGAACATCCCTGGTCATCCCTACTTCCTCTGATCTGGTGGACTCACAAAACAGAGAACATCCCTGGTCATCCCTACTTCCTCTGATCTGGTGGACTCACAAAACAGAGAACATCCCTGGTCATCCCTACTTCCTCTGACCTGGTGGACTCACAAAACAGAGAACATCCCTGGTCATCCCTACTTCCTCTGATCTGGTGGACTCACAAAACAGAGAACATCCCTGGTCATCCCTACTTCCTCTGATCTGGTGGACTCACAAAACAGAGAACATCCCTGGTCATCCCTACTTCCTCTGATCTGGTGGACTCACAAAGCACAAATTTGTAAACTATGTCTGAATCCGTAAATCTGTAAATTAAAAAAGAAATATATATATATATTCTTGTCATCTGTTTTGCTTAATATAAGGAATTGATACAAGTATATTTTAGCAATTACATTTACTTTTAATACTTAAGTATATTTAAACCCAAATACTTTTGGACTTTTACTCAAGTAGTGTTTTACTGGGCGACTTTTACTTGAGTCATTTTCTATTACGGTATCTTTACTTTTACTCAAGAATGACAATTGGGTACTTTTTCCACCACTTGCAATACAACATCTTGGTCTGCCCTGTCAAGGGAATAAAAGAAAAACACTGAAAACACTAAATAAACATTCCCCTGATGATGGCAAATATCGTTCCACCTTATTTTCCTCCTGTTGAAAATCTGTCACTCAATGATGTCCTTAAGAGAGATAAAATAAATGTCTGTTTATTTTTCCAATCTGGCTGGAGTGTTTGTGCAGATCCCTTTGGATAACAGAGGCAGATGCTGCCAAGAGTAGATTGGTCCGGGACGGGGAAAGGAGCGCGTGTTGGGATGAGCCCTCTCAGTTTTCAGACTTTCCATGTCTCACAGCTTCTCGCTCTATCAAAGGAATCCCAAATCCCTCAATTTCTCTCCTGTCTTATCTTTGTCTGCAAGAAGGCCTGTGTTTCGTCAGGGGCCATGGCCCTCATTACATCTGACTGTCCCACCGCATTACGAAAAACAGCCTTACACACACACACGAACACACACACACACATACAAAGACACACACACACACATACAAAGACACAGAGACAGACACACCGACAGAGACAGACATACAGACACACACAGACAGGCGGGAGGAAGAGAAAACACCCAAAACAGCAGAAAACACCCGGTCCTTTGTTTGGCTTCTTCCCTCACTCGGCAGAGGGCCTGTTTTGGCAGATTTACAGCCAGGCCAAAGACCAGAGAGAGTGCCAGGAAGGCAGGAGAGAGGCAGGTAGGAGTCAGGGGGTCCACGTCACCTGACTGATCCTGATTCATTTCTCTAGCTCTGTTGTTCACCAGTCATACAGAAGCTGATGAGAGTCCACAGATCTCAGAACAGCCAGATTATATAACAAACAGCCAGGTCATCTTCCATAGCAGCCAGTCAGTCAGGGAGCCCCAGGGCTCTCATTCAACTAAAATACTAGATCTGTTTTGTACCTTATTGTCACACTTTTGCTGCTTTGCTGAATGTTCTAATCATAATGTAAGATTTATTGGAATATCAGTCCAGTATCATTAGTATCATCAGCCATCTTGCCTCTATAAAGCCATAGGCAAAGCAATATTTCCTACCAGTTTTGCAGGAAACCTATTTAGTTTTTCATCTGTTTTCCCCCCCCCCCTCCCTTTTTGGTCTCTGTTCCACAATTAAACTTATATTGTTATGTCTGTACATTTACATTCCAACTCACATTCTTTAATATAAACTTGTAAGTGTCACCTCAGCCCTAGCTAGAGTGGGCCAAGCTCCCGGTGGGGAGGCTAGACAGAGAGGGGATTGAACAGGTAGCTTCTATAAACCAAACCATTATCTGTCTCTCCCCATTAATAAAATAGAAAGGTTTGATCTGAATGGCCAGAAAGGGAAATTAAGTTAAAGATTAACAGGTCACGAGCCGGGCAATGTTATTGGTAGAAAATACAACAAAATATGAACATGACCTTTTAATATTAAAGTAACAAAACAGAAATGTGACCCCAACTGTCTCCAAAACATAAACAGGAAGATAAACCCTGAGATCTCAAAGTGGGCAGTCAGAACGTTAAACAACATGATTCCTCTTGCCCCAAATAGTCATGTTATGTCCGGTTCAATGATACATGTCTTTATTAATGTGTCCTCAGTCATCATGGGATCGGGTAGGTCTTGAATGGGTCTCAAGTACAGACACACTATCTCTGTCCGTCTCTCCCTCTCTTCATGATCTGGCATGTCTTTACAACAGTGGTGTAGTGGTGCCTGGAGAAGTGGATATACTCTAATTTTGCCAAAGAATTCCTACACGTTCCACCCGGTGAAGGAAAGGTGTGAAACACTCTATGACAAACCGTGACATACACACTCAATGATAAATACCATATTGGTCTTTCACAGTCAGGCCAACCCAAGTCGTACTGTGCAGGTAGGCTAATAGTAGGGCAACTATTGAAACAGATAAATGAGGCTGTCAACTGTACATTTGCTCATAGGCCTACCGCCATTTGCACATTGTTGTGCTTAAAATGTTAAGAAATAATAGTTTATCAACATTTTAAGCTAAACATTCTGATGTGTCTCTCTCTCTCTCTCTCTACCTCTCTACCTACCTACCTACCTACCTACCTACTTACTTAATTTCATTAGCCAGATCTGGCACTGTGTGGGGGGACTAACATGTTGTCTAGAGTGATCTATGATTTAAAATGATTTATAACATATTTATTCAACCGTTATTTAAACCAGGAAGTCACATTGTTTTAATATAGAATCTAATTTTCCACTTGACTAAGAAAACAGACCTGGGCCTGTACTAAAACAGTACCAGCATAGTGTTGCAACACTGCATCTGATCATCAGCCAACAACATTAAAATTCCTCACAAGTACACAGTATAGGAAAGTAGAGTACTCATTCCAGCAGAAGCATCTGGCTTGCTCTATCTCTGACCCTGGCTGTGTCGCCCAAATCCTCTGGCTTATAGCACAGCTAATGAGACCATGTTAGAAAAGAACTCTCTTACAGATAGAAAAGAAAGGACACACCATATATTTTATTATATCATTCAGAACTCAACAAATTTGTGTTATATGGGCATGTGGATGGACTACTAATGGTGTATTTGGACAAATACACTGCTCAAAAAAATAAAGGGAACACTTAAACAACACAATGTAACTCCAAGTCAATCACACTTCTGTGAAATCAAACTGTCCACTTAGGAAGCAACACTGATTGACAATACATTTCACATGCTGTTGTGCAAATGGAATAGACAACAGGTGGAAATTATAGGCAATTAGCAAGACACCCCCAATAAAGGAGTGGTTCGGCAGGTGGTGACCACAGACCACTTCTCAGTTCTTATGCTTCCTGGCTGATGTTTTGGTCACTTTTGAATGCTGGCGGTGCTTTCACTCTAGTGGTAGCATGAGACGGAGTCTACAACCCACACAAGTGGCTCAGGAAGTGCAGCTCATCCAGGATGGCACATCAATGCGAGCTGTGGCAAGAAGGTTTGCTGTGTCTGTCAGCGTAGTGTCCAGAGCATGGAGGCGCTACCAGGAGACAGGCCAGCACATCAGGAGACGTGGAGGAGGCCGTAGGAGGGCAACAACCCAGCAGCAGGACCGCTACCTCCGCCTTTGTGCAAGGAGGAGCAGGAGGAGCACTGCCAGAGCCCTGCAAAATGACCTCCAGCAGGCCACAAATGTGCATGTGTCTGCTCAAACGGTCAGAAACAGACTCCATGAGGGTGGTATGAGGGCCCGACGTCCACAGGTGGGGGTTGTGCTTACAGCCCAACACCGTGCAAGACGTTTGCCATTTGCCAGAGAACACCAAGATGGGCAAATTCGCCACTGGTGCCCTGTGCTCTTCACAGATGAAGCAGGTTCACACTGAGCACATGTGACAGACGTGACAGAGTCTGGAGACACCGTGGAGAACGTTCTGCTGCCTGCATCATCCTCCAGCATGACCGGTTTGGCGGTGGGTCAGTCATGGTGTGGGGTGGCATTTCTTTGGGGGGCCGCACAGCCCTCCATGTGCTCGCCAGAGGTAGCCTGACTGCCATTAGGTACCGAGATGAGATCCTCAGACCCCTTGTGAGACCATATGCTGGTGCGGTTGGCCCTGGGTTCCTCCTAATGCAAGACAATGCTAGACCTCATGTGGCTGGAGTGTGTCAACAGTTCCTGCAAGAGGAAGGCATTGATGCTATGGACTGGCCCGCCCGTTCCCCAGACCTGAATCCAATTGAGCACATCTGGGACATCATGTCTCGCTCCATCCACCAACGCCACGTTGCACCACAGACTGTCCAGGAGTTGGCGGATGCTTTAGTCCAGGTCTGGGAGGAGATCCCTCAGGAGACCACACACCACCTCATCAGGAGCATGCCCAGGCATTGTGGGGAGGTCATACAGGCACGTGGAGGCCACACACACTACTGAGCCTCATTTTGACTTGTTTTAAGGACATTACATCAAAGTTGGATCAGCCTGTAGTGTGTTTTTCCACTTTAATTTTGAGTGTGACTCCAAATCCAGACCTCCATGGGTTGATAAATTGGATTTCCATTGATTATTTTTGTGTGATTTTGTTGATAGCACATTCAACTATGTAAAGAAAAAAGTATTTAATAAGATTATTTCATTCATTCAGATCTAGGATGTGTTATTTTAGTGTTCCCTTTATTTTTGTGAGCAGTATATATAAATATTTTTCTCCATTCTCAGTTTTGACTGTTCAAATTCTGAAAAATATTTTGATAGATGCGGTAGAGGTCACTGGAACTCTACCAAAACAATGGAAATGCCATGGAAACGCGTGTTGGCTTTACAAGGTGGCTGTTATTCAGCAGGATAATTCCATTGAGAAGGTAGATTTCTATTAAGGTAAAGCAAGACATTTACTGCAACACAATAATGCCCTCTTCTGGTAGGCTTGTCAATTCATTCTAAATAGGACAGGATAGGAGTGGCACATTATTTGTGATAAAAAATTCAGATATACTGTATTGGTCCCTTTAAATCTTGTTTACTGAGTTTACTGTAATGACATTTAGAAAATCTATATACATAGGCTATCATGCAACCTTGTCGAAAATGAACTTTCATTTCACCTCTTAGGCCTATGTTGCATTCATCTTCAACCTATTAGTTTGTGTCCTGGATGACCAATGTTCTTAACAAATGTTGTCAATAATATCTATTTACACATGTTTATGTTTATTTTACGCTATGAAGTATGACATTTAATAAATTGCCCAACCTTGCCCTTTATACTGTGACGTCAGAGACAGACATTCAGATCCATTTTATTTGTCACATGCTTCATAAAACAACAGGTGTGAACTAACAGTTAAATGCTTATGGGCCCTTTCCAACAACGCAGAGAGAAAGAAATAGATAAATAATAGTGAACAAAAATAATACTGAACAAAAATACAAATGCAACATGTAAAATGTTGGTCCAATGTTTTATGAGTTGAAATGAAAGGAGTATTTCTGGCTGTAATAAAGCCTTTTTGTGGGAAAAAAATTATTCTGATTGGCTGTGCCTGGCTGCCAAGTGGGTGGGCCTATGCCCTCCAAGGCCCACCCATGGCTGCACCCCTGCCCAGTCATGTGAAATCCATAGATTAGGGTCTAAGTAATTCATTAAAATTAATATGAACTGTAACTCAGTAAAATCTTTGAAATTGTTGCGTGTTGCGTTTATATTTTTGTTCAGTATACATTCATGTGGATGCTACCATGATTAAAGGTAGTCCTGAATGAATCGTGAATAATTATGAGTGAGAAATAGGGTTGAATGGCAGGAACCTGGTAACCAGGATTTACAGCCCATAACCACTACCTTTTCCTGGGATAAATAACTGTGAAAAACTAGTAAATTATAATAAATTATTTATATGAACAGCATGGTGTGAAATGGAACTGTTAAATGATATGCAATGTCTAAATCTGGCTTCTCTACATCCTCTGCGTGATGAATCATCAACGTTTAGCCTGGGGAGATACAGCCCATCTCAGTATGGAATGCAGTTCACAACACATGTAGACCTGTCTCATCAGGGTAACTTTATTTATTGTGACAGGTAGGCCTACATTTGCTGCAGCATAGTCTATGCTACAGTAATATAAAGACCGAATGCACATCTAATTTACCCATATCCATCTGGCTTTTGGGGGTCACCTTATTTTTATTGTAAAGATATATTTTTTTAAATTGCAGCTGCAGAGTTTTAAAACAGCCCATCACTCGAATATCGTTGCTTTAAATCAGAGCACGCATGATCACTCTGTCGCAGTCTTTCCCTTGCTCCATCAACTCCATTTAAATGACATCCAAAATAAATCATCCTGTTCTAGAGGTATATATAGTCCTATATATACCCTGGAGCTGTCCTAGACTAGGTATTACATTCAATGCAGTATTAGCCTTATATTCACCTAATTAATGATGGGTTATGCATAATAAGCTTCCAACTTATAGCCTCTGTCTCTTGCGCAATACGCACGCACCTGTGCTCCGCTGGCCTCTCTCTCTTAGCTCTTGGAGTCCCATGCAGAAGTGAAAGCCTTCTGCATCTAATTCTAGTTCTATAGTATTCAAGGATGTCATTAGAATGATGAAGATAATGACCACGAAACGTATTTAATGTCACTGTTGAAAGCAAGGAAGGAATGAAGCAACAATACAGAGAGAAAGAGGAGGTAGGCTAATAACATTAGTGGAAATATTATGAAAGGTATATCAGCCTACTAATTATACAAATATTATATTTCAAAATTACAATCAAATTTGCGTGTAACTTTGGAGTCTGCATGTGCGGCACCAGAATAGCATGTTCTCTCCCTGTATTATCATGGTTTGAATGATGTGCATAATTCCAGACATATAATACAGTACATTAATACAGTCCACACTCAAATAAATAAGCCTACTGGAGCTAGTTTAATTTATTTACCCAAAAGAGCATATTGCTACAGTAGCTACATCTATGGGCTTTTATGTTTTTCTGTCATGTGTAATGTGCAGTAGCATATATCAAATATGTATTTGATAACAGCACAATCATTTGGGCTTTTTTGGTCTTGGGCTCATAAAAAGTATTTAATATATGGTTCAACAGGCTCAGGTAGCATCAGACTTGAATTTTCAATCAAAGCTGTAATCAAATCCAGACATACAGTGCATTCGGAAAGTATTCAGACCCATTGACTTTTTACACATTTTGTTACGTGACAGCCTTATACTAAAATTGATCAAATAGTTTTTTTTTCTTATCAATCCTCACACAATACCGCTTAATGACAAAGCAAAAACATTTTTTTTAATGTTTGCACATTTATAAAATAAAAAAACCTGATATCACATTTACATACATTTTCAGACCCTTTACTCAGTACTTTGTTGAAGCACCTTTGACAGCGATTACAGCCTCAAGTCTTCTTGGGTATGATGCTGCAAGCTTGGCACACCTGTATTTGGGGAATTTCTCCCATTCTTCTCTGCAGATCCTCTCAAGCTCTGTCAGGTTGGATGGGGAGCGTCGCTGCACAGCTATTTTCAGGTCTCTCCAGAGATGTTTCAATCGTGTTCAAGTCGGGGCTCTGGCTGGGCCACTCAAGGACATTCAGAGACTTGTCCCAAAGCTACTCCTGTGTTGTCTAGGCTGTGTGCTTAGGGTCGTTGTACTGTTGGAAGGTGAACCTTTGCCCCAGTCTGAGGTCCTGAGTGCTCTGGAGCAGGTTTTCATCAAGGATCTCTGCACTTTGCTCCGTTCATCTTTCCCTCGATCCTGACTAGTCTCCCAGTCCCTGCCGCTGAAAAATCTACACAGCATGATGCTGCCTCCATCATGCTTCACCGTAGGGATGGTGCCAAGTTTCCTCCAGACGTGACGCTTGGCATTCAGGCCAAAGAGTTCCATCTTGGTTTCATCAGACCAGAGAATCTTGTTTCTCATGGTCTGAGAGTCCCTTAGGTGCCTTTTGGCAAACTCCAAGCCTTTTACTGAGAAGTGGCTTCCATTTGGCCACACTACCGTAAATGCCTGATTGGTGGAGTGCTGCAGAGATGGTTGTCCTTCTGGAAGGTTCTCCCATCTATACAGAGGAACTCTGGAGCTCTGTCAGAGTGACCATTGAGTTCTTGGTCACCTCCCTCACCAAGGCCCTTCTCCCCCGATTGCTCAGTTTGGCCGTGCGGCTAGCTCTAGGAAGAGTCTTGGTGTTTCCAAAGTTCTTCCATTTAAGAATGATGGAGGCCACTGTGTTCCTGGGGACCTTCAATGCTGCAGAAATGTTTTGGTAACCTTCCCCAGATCTGTGCCTTGACACAATCCTGTCTCGGAGCCCTACAAACAATTAATTTGACCTCATGGCTTGGTTTTTGCTCTGACATGCACTGTCAACTGTGGGACCTTATATAGACAGGTGTTTGTCTTTCCAAATCATGTCCAATCAATTGAATTTACCACAGGTGGACTCCAAGTTGTAGAAACATCAAGTTGTAGAAACAACAAATTAGGATTGTCAATGGAAACAGGATGCACCTGAGCTCAATTTAGAGTCTCATAGTAAAGGATCTGAATACTTATTTAAATAAATGTGCAAAAATGTCTAAAAACCTGTTTTTGCCTTGTCATTATGGGGTATTGTGTGTAGATTGATGAGGGAAAAAAATATTTAAGCAATTTTAAAATAAGGATGTAACGTAACAAAATGGGGAAAAAGTCAAGGGTCTGAATACTTTCCAAATGCACTGTATCTACTTTGTTCAACTTATTTCATTTGCTGTTGTTTTGGCACGATTTGGTGATGCAAATGGATTTCTCCATTGCCAATAACACAACCTGAAATGAACTAAAACTGAAATGGAAGCAGAAATGAGAGTAAGAACTAGGATTAAAATATATAGGAAGATCGTAAAAGGGCATGTGTAATGTAAACATGTTGTGGTGTTCAACACTGAACTTGAGTTACTGAAAATCGTTCCACTTTATTTTCCTCCTGAAAATCTGTTGCTCAATGAAAGAGAGATAAAGGAAATGCGGCTGTTTATTATTCAAATCTGGCTGGAGTGTTTGTGCAGATCCCTTTTGATAACAGAGGCAGATGCTGCCAAGAGTAGATGGGTCAGGGAGGGGGAGAGGAGTGCTTGTTGGGATGTGCCCTCTCAGCTTTCAGGCTTCCTCTCTTGTCTTATCTCTGCCTGCAAGAAGGCCTGTGTTTCATCATTAGGTGCACTGATCCTGGAACATAATGACCACCACTTGGTCCCTCTGCGTTAGGAAAAACAGCTTTACACATACCCACAGAGAGGAAGACAAAACACCAGGCCCTTTTTTTGGCTTCTTCCCTCATGAAGCAGAGGCCCTGTGTTGGCAGATTTACAGACAGGCCAGAGACCAGGAAGTGGCGAGTTGCTCCCGAGTGGCGCAGCAGTCTAAGGCACTGCATCTCAGTGCAAGAGGCGTCACTACAGTTCCTGGTTCGAGTCCAGGCTGTACCACATCCGACCGTGATTAGAAGTTAATAGGGCGGCGCACAATTGGCCAAGCATCGTCCGACTTTGGCCGGGGTAGGCCGTCACAGTAAATAAGAATTTGTTCTAAACTGACTTGCTAAGTTAAATAAAGGTTACATTTAAATAAAATTACAAATGAAAAAAGTGAGGCGGCAGGTGGAAGTCAGGGAGTCCCAGGGCTGCCGAAGGGGGCCACGTCACCCGATTGATCTCTACGGCTCTATTGTTTACCTGTCACACAGCAGCTGATTAAAAGAGCCCACTGATCTCAGAACAGACAGATTATGTAATAAACAGCCAGGTCACCTTCCATAGCAGCCAGTCAGTCAGGGAGTCCCAGGGGTCTCATTAAACTGAGATACCAGACCTGCTTTGTAACTTGTCACAATTTTGCTTCTTTACTAAATGTTCTGATCATACAACATTATTGCTACAAAAAAATAAAAACATGACCTTTTAATATTAAAGTAACAAAACGGAAATGTGACCCCAACTGTCTCCAAAACATAAACATGAAGATAAACCCTAAGATCTCAAAGTGGGGAGTCAGAACATCAAACAATCACATTTATTTATAAGGCCCTTTTTATATCAGCAGATGTCACAAAGAGCTATACAGAAACCCAGCCTAAAACCCCAAACAGCAAGCAATGCAGATGTAGAAGCACAGTGGCTAGGAAAAACTCCCTAGAAAGGCAGGAACCTAGGAAGAAACCTAGAGAGGAACATCTGAGGGGTCAGTCCTCTTATAGTCCTGAGACATGGTCCTAGGGCTCAGGTCCTCCGGGAGAGGAGGGAGAAATAATAAGAGGGAGCATACTTAAATTCACACAAGACACCAGATTAGACAGGAAAATTAAACCAGATAGCCCCCGGCACAGACTATTGCAGCATAGATACTGGAGGCTGAGACAGGGGGGGTCAACAGCAGTGGCACTGATGAGATGTGTCACACAGATGTACACACACAGTACACGTGCATATATACTTTGTATAGATGCATATATAGAACAGATAGATTTACATCCCCAAGATACATTAATATACAGTGCATTCAGAAAATATTCAGACCCTTTGACTTTTTCAACAACAAAAAATGACGTTAAAGCCTTATTCTAAAATGGATTAAATTGTTTCCCCCCCCCCCTCAATCTACGCACAATACCCCATAACGACAAAGCAAAAAATGTTTTAGACATTTTTGCAAATGTATTAAAAATAAAACTGAAATATGACATTGTAACATTCGTCGTCTGAAGTAGACCAAAATGCAGCGGGAATGTGTATACTCATCTTCTTTATTAGAAGGAAAAACACAAATAAAATACTTATACAAAATAAACGACGAAGACAGTCCTGTAAGGCAATAAGCTATACATAGAACAGGAAACAACTACCCACAAACACAGTGACAAAAACCCCTACTTAAATATGACCTCCAATTAGAAGCAACGAAGAACAGCTGCTTCTAATTGAAGGCCAAACCAAAAACCCTGAACATAGAAATAGACTAAATAGACACAGACATAGAAATACACTAACATAGAACATTGCCCAAAAAACCCCGAAACACACTAAACAAACGCCCCCTGCCACGCCCTGACCAAACTACAATAACAAACAACCCCTTTTACTGGTCAGGACGTGACAGACATTAACAACAGTACTTTGTTGAAGCACCTTTGGCAGTGATTACAGCCTTGAGTCTTCTTGGGTATGACGCTACAAGATTGGCAAACCTGTATTTGGGGAGTGTCTCCCATTCTTCTCTGCAGATCCTCTCAAGCTCTGTCAGGTTGGACGGGGAGCATCGCTGCACAGCTATTTTCAGGTCTCTCCAGAGATGTTCGATTGGGTTCAAGTCCGGGCTCTGGCTGGGCCACTCAAGGACATTCAGAGACTTGCCCCGTAACCACTCCTGTGTTGTCTTGGCTGTGTGCTTAGGGTAGTTGTCCTGTTTGAAGGTGAACCTTTGCCCCAGTCTGAGGTCCTGAGCACTCTGGAGCAGGTTTTCATCAAGGATCTCTCTGTACTTTGTTCATTAGTATTTATTTACAGTACCAGTCAAAAGTTTGGACACACCAACTCATTCAAGGGTTTTTCTTTATTTGTATTATTTACTACACTGTAGAATAATAGTGAAGACATCAAAACTATGAAAAACCACATATGGAATCATGTAGTAACCAAACAATGGTGATAAACAATCAATATATATTTTATATGTGAGTTTCTTCAAAGTAGCCACCCTTTGCCTTGATGACAGCTTTGCCACTCTTGGCATTCTCTCAACCAGCTTCATGACGAATGCTTTTCCAACAGTCTTGAAGGAGCACTTGTTGGCTGCTTTTCCTTCACTCCAAACCATCCCAATTGGGTTGAGGTCGGGTGATTGTGGGGGCCAAGTCATCTGATGCAGCACTCCATTGCTCTCCTTGGTCAAATAGCCCTTACATAGCCTGGAGGTGTGTTTTGGGTCATTGTCCTGTTGAAAAACAAATGATAGTCCCACTAAGCGCAAACCAGATGGGATGGCATATCACTTCAGAATGCTGTGGCAGCCATGCTGGTTAAGTGTGCCTTGAATTCTAAATAAATCACTGACAGTGTCACCAGCAAAGCACCCCCACATCTCCTCCTCCATGCTTCACCGTGGGAACCACACATGCAGAGATCATCCTTTCACCTACTCTGTGTCTCACAAAGACACGGCAGTTGGAATCAAAAATCTCACATTTGGACTCATCAGACCAAAGGACAGATTTCCACCGGACTAATGTCCATTTCTCGTGTTTCTTGGCACAAGCACGTCTCCTCTTCTTATTGGTGTCCTTAAGTAGTGGTTTCTTTGCAGCAATTCGACAATGAAGGCCTGATTCATGCAGTCTCCTCTGAACAGTTGATGTTGAGATGTGTCTGTTACTTGAACTCTGTGAAGCATTTATTTGGGCTGCAATCTGAGATGCAGTTAACTCTAATGTACTTATCCTCTGCAGCAGAGGTAACTCTGAGTCTTCCTTTCCTGTGGCGGTCCTCATGAGAGCCAGTTTCATCACAGCGCTTGATGGTTTTTGCGACTGCACTTGAAGAAATGTTCAAAGTTCTTGAAATTTTCCGGATTGACTGACCTTCATGTCTTAAAGTAATGTTGGACTGTCGTTTCTCTTTGCTTATTTGAGTTGTTCCTGCCATAATATGGACTTGGTATTTTACCAAATAGGGCTACCTTCTGTATACCACCCCTACCTTGTCACAACACAACTGATGGGCTGAAATGCATTAAGAAGGAAAGAAATTCCACAATTTGACTTTTAACAAGGCACACCTGTTAATTGAAATGCATTCCAGGTGACTACCTCATGAAGCTGGTTGAGAGAATGCCAAGAGTGTGCAAATCTGTCATCAAGGCAAAATTCCATTATGTGTGTGTGTGTGTGTGTGAGATATCTAATGTGTATTACGGTTATGACTTCATTTGAATGCTCATGGGGCCAGAAGGTTTTCCTGTCAACATGACCTGACAAGGAAAACCTCCAGGCCCTGCTCATAAACAGCAGAGAGTTGACTGATTGATGCATTACCACCAACACCGTTGTGTCATTGGGATGTCATCAGTAGTGATAATGAACTATTGTTCGTTTGCCTCTGTCCACAGGGGCGTTACTCAGTGGATTCCCAACTGCGTGTTTGACATCCCGATAAAGTTGGTTGGGTTCTCTCTCTCAACGCAGCTTTCCTGTAACACCCCATGTGATGCGCTCACACACACACACACAACGGGATGCGGACGACCCAGCTTGCAACAGGAAAGGGACAGAGCAGTGTGGGGGGCGAGGGTGGGGCTTGGACAGGAAGTTGAGAGAAACATTAGGAAGGGGAACAGGAAATTACCTCAGACGAGACAGGGGGAAGGGGTGAGAGAGGGGGAGAGCAAGAGAGAGAGAAAGGAGTGAGAGAAAAGAGAGAGCTAGAGGGAGAGAGGAAGGAATGAGAGAAAGAGAGCGAGAGGGAGAGAGGAAGGACAGAGAAAAGAGAGAGAGCGAGAGGAAGGATTGAGAGAGAGAGTAAGAGAGCGAGAGAGAGAGGAAGAGAGAGCAAGAGAGAGAATGGAGTGAAAGAAAAGAGAGAGAGCTAGAGGGAGAGAGGAAGGAATGAAAGAAAGAGAGAGAGCGAGAGAAAGGATTGAGAGAGTAAGAGAGCGAGAGAGAGAGGAAGAGAGAGAAAGAGAGAGAGAGAGGGGAAGTAGTGAGAGAAAAGAGAGAGAGCGAGAGGGAGAGAGGAAGGAATGAGAGAAAGAGAGAGAGCGAGAGAAAGGATTGAGAGAGTAAGAGAGCGAGAGAGAGGGGAAGAGAGAGAAAGAGAGAGAGAGAGGGGAAGTAGTGAGAGAAAAGAGAGAGAGCGAGAGGGAGAGCGGAAGGAGTGAGAGAAAAGTGAGAGAGCGAGAGGAAGGATTGAGAGAGAGAGTAAGAGAGAGAAAGAGAGAGAGGGGAAGTAGTGAGAGAAAAGAGAGAGAGAGGCAGGAGTGAGAGAAAAGAGAAAGAAAGAGAATAGATAATACACACCAGGACAATACAGTACTATACTGTATATACTGTAGGGTGATGAGATGGTACGTCACAGAAACTTTCTCCAAGGTATCCCATTGTATTATAATGAGCTACTCTACGTTATAAGTTACAAAGTAAACATCCACCAATACCCTAAGTCTATATTTACATGTCTAGTTAGGAAGTGACTTCATATCCAACATCATCCTCCTCCTCCTTATCCTCCTCTTCCTCCCCAGTCTTACTCTCTCAGGCGAGGAGAGTGACGCATAAAAATAATTCAGAACACGAACAGAGGGTCAAGAGAGAATGGGGGTACCATTCTATTTTTGGAGGGCTACCATATTTCATTTTTCAAATGATAGGTCATGGCCGGTCCCTCTTGTGGTAGATCCTGGGTTATAGTTAAAAACATGGTTTTATCTATTTGGTGTTACAACCTTGAAATTCTTTGGGTTGGTCACTAAGAAAACAAGTTTTAAAACCCCTTCAATATTCATCTATAGCTGTCACGAACGTTGTTGTAATGATTGGACCAAGGTGCAACGTGGAATGGTTTCATCATCTTTATTCGAGTGAAACGCACAGAAAACAATAAAGAGCAAAACGAACCATGAAGCCAATGTAGTGCTCGTAGGCAACTATACATAGACAAGATCCCACAACAAACAGGTGGGAAAAGGCTGCCTAAATATGATCCCCAATCAGAGACAACGATAGACAGCTGTCTCTGATTGGGAACCATACCAGACCAACATAGAAATACAAAAACTAGAGTACCCACCCTAGTCACACCCTGACCTAACCAAAATAGAGAATAAAAAGGCTCTTAGGTCAGGGCGTGACAATAGCACAATAGATTTGTGGTTTGGGGGCCTCTACAAAAGCCTATATTTCAGCCCTCTACAGAAAATGGACTCGGGTGATATCATTAAAATTACTATTTTCCAGAAGAGCCCAGCTCAAGGAGCAGAGAGAATACAGTATATGGTGAGAGGGATCTATATGGCTGATGTGTTCAGGTTGGGTGTCAGCCAAAACCCCTATCCATTAAAACTCATATGCACAAATTTCAACCACCTCTCACTGGGGAGAATGAGAGCGTTTGAGACACAATGAGAGAAAGAGAAAGAGAGAGTGAATGGGAAGGAGGCCAACACCAGACCAGCTTTAGTCAATGGGGCAGGATCTGAATAATGACTGTTATAAATTATCCTGCTAAAACGTGAGAAATGCATACTTAAACTATTGACCATAATGTAAAGGAAAGCAAGAGGAAGTTGAAAAGGATATAAACCACACGGGATAAATGACTGGTTTGATGGTGGCATGGACATCATGGAATAGCAGTTCAAATGTAGTTGATTTCCCTCTATGACTGTGGTCATACATTTTGACCTGACGACGTCCCAGGGAACTAAAGATGAAGCACCATGTTGACTGTTGTCCATCTCAAGGTAACAGCTGAGACAAATAAAATATGTTTTCTCTAGTTAAACACAGAGAGCACGCACGAACACACACACACCTGTTTGAACACTCACAAGAGCAGTTCCCTTTCAAAGAGTATGTGCCCTTCACAGATGAGGAAAAACAAATGTACTGTGTGTACCAGCCAGGTAGGCCAAACTTAAATGTCCTGTCACTGCTAATGGTGTATTCTGGGACACAGAACAAATTATACTGTGAAAACCGTGAAAGAATATTGTAAAGTACAGAAGCTTAAAGGATTAATGAACTGAAATACCTAGTGTGAAACTATGTTGGTAGCGTGACTGAATAAGATCCCCTGTGTTACCATGTAAGTGTGAGATCACCTCTGAGTAGAGGGGGTCTGTTATGGAGTCCTTACCATCTGGGAACCCCCACTGTGACAGGGGTCTTGGGAACAACCTGCCTGGGTTGAGAGGAGGAAGGATGAGGAGAGGACACACAAAATGAATGAATGAGCAGAAACAACAGGAGGAGAAGAGAAACAAACAAACACAGGGCTAGTCTTACAGCCACCTGCTCCACAGACCACTGACCCTACTCAGCCTACTCAGCCCCAGTAAACCTATAGCTATTAGTTGTAACTGCCAACTAACCCTAATCACCAAACCAGATCTTAAACCATTACAATCCACCAGTGCATAAAAGCCCCTTAGATATTCATTTAGAATCCTAAAAATGTAATTAGATCTACAAGGACATTTTATTGATCTGCCAGTATTTTCATTTAGAGATTCTGGTAAATTCTTTGATGTTTCCTACCAATTATTATTGGATTATTTACCATGGCAACCACTTGTTAGTATAAAAACAAAACTTATTTGTCAGTTCGGTTGGCTTTTGTGGAGATCAGACCGTTTTCATTTGCAGGGATATTTGTGAGTTTTTGACCAAGTACTGGGCTTCTGTGTCTGTCATCACTCTTTGACCACGAATTACAAACACCTCAAAAATCCAAAAACTTCAATTTCTCAAACATATGACTATTTTACAGCATTTTAAAGACAAGTCTCTCATTAATCTAACCACATTGTCCGATTTCAAAAAGGCTTTACAACGAAAGCAAAACATTAGATTATGTCAGGAGAGTACCCAGCCAGAAATAATCACACACCCATTTTTCAAGCTAGCATATAATGTCACAAAAACCAAAACCACAGCTAAATGCAGCACTAACCTTTGATGAGCTTCATCAGATGACACTCCTAGGACATTATGTTATACAATACATGCATGTTTTGTTCAATCAAGTTCATATTTATATCAAAAAACAGCTTTTTACATTAGCATGTTTTGTTCAGAACTAGCATACCCACCGAAAACTTCCAGTGAATTTACTAAATTACTCACGATAAACGTTGACAAAAAACATAACTATTTTAAGAATTATAGATACAGAACTCCTTTATGCAATCGCGGTGTCCAATTTTAAAATAGCTTTTCGGTGAAAGCACATTTTGCAATACTCTGAGTAGATAGACCGGCCATCATGGCTAGCTATTTTGACCCCCACCAAGTTTGGCACTCACCAAACTCAGATTTACTATAAGAAAAATTGGATTACCTTTGCTGTTCTTCGTCAGAATGCACTCCCAGGACTTCTACTTCAACACCCAATGTTGTTTTGGTTCCAAATAATCCATAGTTATATCCAAATAGCTGCGTTTTGTTCTTGCTTTCAAGACACTATCCGAAGGGTAACGAAGGGTGATGCGCCGGCGCGTATCGTGACAAAAAAATGTCAAAATATTCCATTACCGTACTTCGAAGCATGTCAAACGCTGTTTAAAATACATTTTTATGCGATTTTTCTCGTAAAATAGCGATAATATTCCAACCGGGAGACCTTGTTTTCGTTCAAACACTGAACATAGAAAATGGAGTCTTCACATGCACGCGCGCACCAGTGTCATTGTTCTCAGAACGACCACTTTCCAAAAGCCCTACTGTTTTTTGCCCAGGGACTGCAGAGTTATCATTCCCCGTTCTGGCGCCTTCTGAGAGCCTATGGGAGCCTTAGAAAATGTCACGTTACAGCAGAGATCCTCTATTTTCGATAAAGAGGCTACAGAAGGCCAAGAAATGGTCAGACAGGGCACTTCCCATATAGAATCTTCTCAGGTTTTGGCCTGCCATATGAGTTCTGTTATACTCACAGACAGCATTCAAACAGTTTTAGAAACTTTAGAGTGTTTTCTATCCAAATCTAATAATTATATGCATATTCTAGTTTCTGGGCAGGAGTAGTAACCAGATTAAATCGGGTACGTTTTTTATCCGGCCGTGCAAATACTGCCCCCTATCCCAAACAGGTTAGCTGACTTGCCTAGTTAAATAAAGGTTTAATAAATGTTTGTACCATGTTGTGTTTTCATATGTTGCTATATGCTATGTTTTCTTAGGTCTCCTTTGTCATGTGTGTTTTGTCCTGTATTTGTATTTTATTTTCAATCCCAGCCCCTGTCCCCGCAGTAGGACTTTTGCCTTCTGGTAGACCATCATTGTAAATACGAATTTGTTCTTAACTGACTTGCCTAGTTAAAAAAAAATTATGGTGAAACTTGCCAGCCAAACAGAAAAGCAAGGCGAAGCAATTCAAGCATTTATGAAAGTCGTAATTGAAAAAAAGTATTTTATAAGACATAAGGCGTTTACAATTATTAAGTGGAACTTTATAGTCACGCGGGAACATCATGTGCCCCGCATAGTCCTACCTTGAAAATGATTCGGCAATCATTATTTATTCGAAAAACACAGTTCCCATCATTTGTCGAAATAAGAAAGTTAAACAGAAGAAAAATCCACCCATTGGACAGATAAAAATGCTTTGCATTAGAAAATGTCTCATATCTGCTGTTTCCATTACACACATCTAATGATTTTTTTGTTGTTGCGACATTGCTTTTGTCGAATAAACCTGGGTCCCGAGTGAAGCAGCGGTCTAAGGCACTGCATCTCAGTGCTATAGGCGTCACTACAGACACCCTGGTTTAAATCCAGGCTGTATCACAACCGGCCTTGATAGGGAGTCCCATAGGCACAATTGGCCCAGTGTTGCTTATCGACCAACACCACCACATGTATTACTAATCACGTTATGAAGATTACCACCTATCCCCATGGATCGGTTTGAATTATGATGTATTAGTGATCAATTTCTACCCCATCAGGTTTGGAAGTTGACCTAGATCAGAAGCTTTTTGGTCAACATATTGCCTCCAGAGTCATCCTTAAAGCTATAACGGGTTTCATGAACAATAAAACCTCTAAAATGCCCCTGGTGCCTTCTCTACATGGCTGGACTGGTACGGGGAAGAACTTTGTCAGCCAGCTGATAACTGAAAACATCTATAAGGAGGGCATGGCCAGCCGTTTCATCCACCAGTTTGTATCTACAGTTCTTCCCCCATCAGAGAGAGATTGAGAACTACAAAGTAAATTGCTATAATTTAATTTCTTTAGCCAGAAAAGTAATTAAGTATTAGTAGAAAGGAAATTCTCAGTAATCAAAAGCTGTAAGATATAGAATGTAAATGTATTTTGTGGCTATGCTGTAAGTTATTCTTCACAGCTCTAGTCTGTGTTTATACTGTTGTGTTCATCCCCATTACCCAGTCAAAGCTGCAGCAGTCGATCAAAGGCAAAGTCACCAACTGCCCACGCTCCATGTTCATCTTTGATGACATGGACAAGATGGACCCTGACCTGATCGACTGCATAAAGCCCTACCTGGACTACTACCAAAATCTGGATGGGGTCTTCTACTGCTAAGCCATCTTCATCTTCCTCAGGTAGGGGAGACAGACCAGCAGTGTGTTTAAGAAATTAAGTGTTTAAAAACTAACTTTTGTATTTTCTTTAACTGGATCTACGGTCGTGGCCAAAAGTTTTGAGAATGACACAAATATTAATTTCCACAAAGTTTGCTGCTTCAGTGTCTTTAGATATTTTTGTCAGATGTTACTATGGAATACTGAAGTATAATTACAAGAATTTCATAAGTGTCAAAGGCTTTTATTGACAATTACATGAAGTTGATGCAAAGAGTCAATATTTGCAATGTTGACCCTTCTTTTTCAAGACCCCTGCAATCTGCCCTGGCATGCTGTCAATTAACTTCTGGGCCACATCCTGACTGATGGCAGCCCATTCTTGCATAATCAATGCTTGGAGTTTGTCAGAATATGGGTTTTGTTTGTCCACAAGTTCTTAATGGGATTAAGGTCTGGGGAGTTTCCTGGCCATGGACCCAAAATATCGATGTTTTGTTCCCCGAGCCACTTAGTTATCCCTTTTGCCTTATGGCAAGGTGCTCCATCATGCTGTAAAAGGCATTGTTCGTCCCCAAACTGTTCCTGGATGGTCGGGAGAAGTTGTTCTCGGAGGATGTGTTGGTACCATTCTTTATTCATGGCTGTGTTCTTAGGCAAAATTGTGAGTGAGCCCACTCCCTTGGCTGAGAAGCAACCCTACACATGAATGGTCTCAGGATGCTTTACTGTTGGCAGGACACAAGACTGATGGTAGCACTCACCTTGTCTTCTCCGGACAAGCTTTTTTCCAGATGCCCGAAACAATCGTAAAGGGGATTCATCAGAGAAAATGACTTTACCCCAGTCCTCAGCAGTCCAATCCCTGTACCTTTTGCAGAACATCAGTCTGTCCTTTATGTTTTTCCTGGAGAGAAGTGGCTCCTTTGCTGCCTTTCTTGACACCAGGCCATCCTCCAAAAGTCTTTGCCTCACTGTGCGTGCAGGTGCACTCACACCTGCCTGCTGCCATTCCTAAGCAAGCTCTGTACTGGTGGTGCCCCGATCCCGCAGCTGAATCAACTTTAGGAGACGGTCCTGGCGCTTGCTGGACTTTCTTGGGCGCCCTGAAGCCTTCTTCACAACAACTGAACCGCTCTCCTTGAAGTTTTTGATGATCGGATAAAATGGTTGATTTAAGTGCAATCTTACTGGCAGCAATATCCTTGCATGAGAAGCCCTTTTTGTGCAAAGCAATGATGACGGCACGTGTTTCCTTGCAGGTAACCATGGTTGGCAGAGGAAGAACAATGATTCCAAGCACCACCCTCCTTTTGAAGCTTCCAGTCTGTTATTCGAACTCAATCAGCATGACAGAGTTATCTCCAGCCTTGTCCTCGTCAACACTCACACCTGTGTTAACGAGAGAATCACTGACATGATGTCAGCTGGTCCTTTTGTGGCAGGGCTGAAATGCAGTGGAAATGTTTTTGGGTGATTCAGTTCATTTGCATGGCAAAGAGGGACTTTTCATCTGATCACTCTTCATAACATCCTGGAGTATATGCAAATTGACATCACACAAACTGAGGCAGCAGACTTTGTGAAAATTAATATTTGTGCCATTCAACTTTTGGCCACGACTGTACAGGCATCCATTATACTATCTTTCCCACAACTGTAGTGACTAGTATTTTACTTAGCTGAAAGTCAGCTGTCAATAAGGCATTTAATCATACAAAATTAGTTATTTCTGATCCCTTAATACTTACTGTGTGTTGCTCATCTCCATAGCAACGCTGGAGGAGATAAAATAGTTCAGGTGGCCCTGGACTTCTGGAGAGCAGGGCGAGACCGAGAGATGGAGCTGAAGGATTTGGAAACACCGCTCTCCTTGTCCGTGTTCAACAAGCAGAGTAAGCCAGCTGTTCACTATCACTCTTTAGATGCACTGTTGTAACTCGTTCTTGTACTTAACAAATCATGCATTGAAAGATCAAATTACACGTGTGTCTAATGTTAAGATTCGTCCCTTTTGTGTTTATAATCCTGGGATTAGAAAACAAGGCTTTCTAGACCTCAAATACAAAATTCCTGTTTTTTTATTCTGTCCAGCCTTGTTTCTTCTCCCTAACCCATTTTATCACTGTCTCATTCCACCTTTCTCACCTTCTCTGTAAAGGTGGGTTCTAGCACACTAGTCTGAGCCTGGTGGACTTCTTCGTCCCCTTCCTGCCTCTGGAGTACAAACACTGTCTGATGTGTGGCATGGCTGAGATGACCGCCAAGGGCCTGAAGCCCAACCAGGAAGTGGCTAACCAGATGGCCAGAGAATTGATTTACTTCCCCGAAACAGAGAAGCTCTTCTCCGTAAAGGGCTGCAAGACCATCAGCAGCAAGCTGGACCACTACACAGTGTTGCAGAGTGAATGATCTATGAATCATAATGAGTAGTAATTTAGGATGAAAGGTGATTTTGTAGGTCTGATCAATCGGTCTGCAGTTGCCGACAGCAAAGAAAAAGGGAACAGCTGCCGCCTACTCTACTGTGGGGACATTCTTAATGAGAACATCTCCGCCAGTCAGAGACAGAAAGTGGATGACCCTCAGGTATCCGGACATCAACAGGCTTGCCTGCTGTCAGACTCTTCTGAGGAGTGCAGGGGACTTGTATAGGCTGGCTTTCTCCCTTTCTCACACCATCCTTTTTCACAAGCATTGCTCTTAATCAGTTTTGAAGGACCCCCCCCCTTCTCAGAGCGCAGTCACATATGACTCTTGTTTTGAGGCAATATGAAACCAAGAAAATCTGAAAAACAAATGACAAACATTTAAAATGTTTTATTTAGTCACATTCCTTTGAGCACGTTTCAGAATTTAGTTACAAGACACCTTGTTGCAAAATATGCCATCTGATGTTTTCTCCATCTCCAACACACGGTTTAACCACAGATGTCCGTTATTCCATGCCAGCCCCAACTCTGGCTGTATGTTACAGGCACAGTCTGTATAGAGGAGCGGTTGCCTGGACACAGATTAAGCCTAGTCCTGGACTATTAAACAAGGTCAATGGAGAGTCTCCATAAATGCTTTAGTCCAGTACTAGGCTTAATCTGTGTCCGGAAAAACGTCCCATAGAGTTCTTTATTTTACACCAGCAGTACAGCATTAATGCAGCCGTCGTTCTCTGGGTTATTTGTCACCTGGGCGTATTTACCTGAGGAAGAAGAGACATTTTAATCCCTACATTTCATAAATTGAATTACACCGACAGATTGTATGCAGTTTTATATTAGTGTTGTCAGGAGATCAATCAATCTAATACATTGCCATCACTCACTATTCTTTACTTTGGCCTCACCAGTCTTATAAATCAGACATTTCTGCACCGTTTAATAAAAGTATATATCCTCCTGTAGCAATGCCGGACAAACACCAACCCCCACAATTCTGCAGCCCTCTGGTTAAATAAATAACATATATAGGGCCGGTTTCCCAGACAGTCTAGGCTTAGTCGTGGAGTAAGCATGTTTAATGGAGAATCTCCATGGAAAGTGCTTTAGTCCAGAACTAGGCTTAAATTGGTGTCCGGGAAACCGGCCCATACTGATCCAGATAAATCTCCGTAAACACAGCCATGTGAGAGGACAGGAGCTGACTCACCCCAGATGACCTTTCCCCCCTGCGTTACCAGGCCCAGCTCGCTGACGTTGACCTCTACCACGGTTCCCTTGGTGATGACCCCCAGGGTGGTGTAGAGGGGTGACGAGGGGTTCTTCTTCACACCCAGGATGGGAAGACAGAATGTGGCCTTCAGCTCCGGGTGGGTCACGTGGGCCTTTTTGAAGCGTAGACCCTGAAGAGAGGAAAGGGCAGAGGCGGGTGGGACATTTACTTCAGGGTTTTTTGCCTCTTAACTAGGAACATCATTGAAAGAAGTGGAAAAATCTGTTCAACACTGAGAAGTTTGCCAATGGTCCCCAACGAGCAAAAAGGTTTAAGTCAAGTCAGTTTAAGTTGTTTTATGTCATTTAGTTGAATGCACTGGTTGTAACTAAGTTGCTCTTCTAGACTGATACATTTGTAAAATGTAGTCGCTCACACAGTGATGAGGCTGTTTACACGTCAAAGTTTCAAACACTGCAACTAACTGAGAAAGGCGTCAACATGCCAAATACTGTATAATAGAGAACACACACATTAGGGCTGGGCGATACATTCAAATTAATGATCTTTTTGTATGATATTCCAAATTGCCTGTATCGCATAATTTAGTTTTGTATTTATGAGTGTTTATATCCACTTGTTCTCATGTCTTTTTGGTCTTGTCTCGTTCACTCCTTCTGTGCACCTTTCCATTCACACCAGAGATCTGTATATAATGACGAGATGCTCATGTCTCCGCCCTAACACGGAGTCGTTGTCCCAAAGGCGGGAAGGCAGGTGACAAGCTTAGGTTAAAAATAAGCCCATAGAAACGCATTGGGCTTAATTTGTACAGACTTTGGCGAGAGTGAAAGCTCTGATTTGGCTCTTTCTCCCAAGCTCCTCCCCCTACCACTCAAACAGTTTCAACTTGCTACTTGCATTTGAGTTTTGGTCCAACAGAAATTGGTCATATAGACACCGAAACACATGGAGACATTTTAATGTAAGATGATAAATTAACCTTTCGAACCATACCCTGTTGATGTTTCAACTCAAATCTTGAGCAGAGCATACACTACTAAAAACAGATGTACCAATTTTCATTGTGGAAAATGAATGCTCAGTTTCACACTCATTACTGTACCATTTAAGTCAAATAAAGATTGCAATACAGGCCGTTTAGTTGGTTTTATAAAATGTGCAATAAGCATTAAACAATTATATGGAATTGGCAACTTGTTCCCATTTTGAGAAATAAGGTAGGCCACTTAATTTCAACATCTGAACAAAGTTGACAGGCTAGCATGCTGTTAAAACAGATGGAGACGACAGAAGGTTGTGTTCATAACAATTGAATTGTTTTGCCTTGTTAGCTGAATTCAGAGCTTGTGAAATTATACCTAGATCAAAGTTGGCTGAACTTGCAATATAAATATCAGGGATGCGCGATATAAAAATTGGTGAGCATATCGGAATTGAGCGATATTATCAAAAAAACGGCAACATCGGTCCGATGTCCAGTTTAACACCGATGTGCAAAACTGATGTCAAGGCTGACGTGCATACCTCTAACGTCATTACGTCATCTACCTACGCCACGGGAAAATACAGTCCTACACAGAACAAAAGCAGAAAAATACTAAGCACACACTTCCAACAACTAAACAAGTTCAAGTCCAGCAGTCATTTGAAAGAGTAAAAACATTTCAGTGAGACAACTCAAAACGCGAAATCCATTAAACGCCAAGATAATAGAATTCATTGCCCTTGACAATCAACCTCTCTCTCTTGTGGATGATGTTGGCTTTCGCCGACTCGTCGGCACCGGTACACACTACCAAGTAGGCGCTATTTTTCAGATGTTGCCTTACCGGAGTTACAGTATTGTTGAAACACATCCATGAGCTACTTGCTATGGGCGCCACTGGAGTTAGCTTCACGACTGACATTTGGACCAGCGATGTCAGCCCCATGAGCATGCAGAGTCTGACAGCACAGTGGGTCGATAAGGATTTCGTACTGAAGAAAGCCGTATTGCATGCTCAAGAATGTGCTGGTTCTCATACCGCTGCTGCCATTTCAATGGCATTTGAGAACATGTTTGAAACATGAACACACTAGTTCCATTCGAACAACTGACTCAAGAAATAAGCTAATCAACTGCGTCTGCAGCAGACATGATACCCTGTCATGGCATTGAAACACCCGCTCAACAAAACTGCTGACACAGACCGTGGGGTTAAAACTTACAAAAGTAATCAAGACTGTGAACAAGCGATTCGGTGGCATTCTCTCTGAGCCTTTTTACTGTGTCACCCCCATGCTCGATGCTATGTACAAGGACCGCTACTTCGATGCAGACAAGAAACAGGGTTTACGTGAAATGTTACATACACAGCTGGACAAGATGGAAATGGCCACAGTGACAGTGAGCACCGAGGAACAGAGGCCACGGACAGACAGAGCTGAAACTTCACTGCTTGACATGTATGATGAAATCCTGGTTGAGAATGAAACGACTTAACAACAACAAAACGGCAACGAAATATGTTATGATTATGTTTTACTGGTAATGGGGACATGTAAATGCCAACAAAATAACTTTTTGGTCACTGCAGGAGGGACTGTTGCACTTCACAAAATAGATGGCATCATGAGGTTGGAAAATGATGTGGATATATTGAAGCAACATCTCAAGACATCAGTCAGGAAGTTAAAGCTTGGTCGCAAATGGGTCTTCCAAATGGACAATGACCCCAAGCATACTTCTAAAGTTGTGGCAAAATGGCTTAAGGACAACAAAGTCAGGTTATTGGAGTGGCCATCACAAACCCCTGACCTCAATACTATAGAAAATGTGTGGGAAGAACTGAAAAAGCGTGTGCGAGCAAGGAGGCCTACAAACCTGACTTAGTTACACCAGCTCTGTCAGGAGGAATAGGCCAAAATTCCCTCAACTTATTGTGGGAAGCTTGTGGAAGGCTACCCGAAACTTTTGACCCAAGTTAAACATTTTATAGGCAATGCTAGCAAATACTAATGAGTGTATGTAAACTTCTGACCCACTGGGAATGTGATGAAAGAAATAAAAGCTGAAATAAATCACTCTACTATTATTCTGACATTTCACATTCTCAAAAATAAAGTGATGATTCTAATAAATTGTGAAAAACTGAGTTTAAATGTCTTTGCTAAGGTCTCTCTCTCTCTCTCTCTCAGAGAGAGATTTTATATATATATATACACACAGCTCAAAAAAAGGGAACACTTAAACAACACAACGTAACTCCAAGTCAATCACACTTCTGTGAAATCAAACTGTCCACTTAGGAAGCAACACTGATTGACAATACATTTCACATGCTGTTGTGCAAATGGAATAGACAACAGGTGGAAATTATAGGCAATAAGCAAGACACCCCCAATAAAGGAGTGGTTCTGCAGGTGGAGACCACAGACCACTTCTCAGTTCCTATGCTTCCTGGCGGTTGGCCCTGGGTTCCTCCTAATGCAAGACAATGCTAGACCTCATGTGGCTGGAGTGTGTCAGCAGTTCCTGCAAGAGGAAGGCATTGATGCTATGGACTGGCCCGCCCGTTCCCCAGACCTGAATCCAATTGAGCACATCTGTGACATCATGTCTCGCTCCATCCACCAACGCCACGTTGCACCACAGACTGTCCAGGAGTTGGCGGATGCTTTAGTCCAGGTCTGGGAGGAGATCCCTCAGGAGACCACCCGCCACCTCATCAGGAGCATGCCCAGGCGTTGTAGGGAGGTCATACAGGCACGTGGAGGCCACACACACTACTGAGCCTCATTTTGACTTGTTTTAAGGACATTACATCAAAGTTAGATCAGCCTGCAGTGTGGTTTTCCACTTTAATTTTGAGTGTGACTCCAAATCCAGACCTCCATGGGTTGATAAATTGGATTTCCATTGATTATTTTTGTGTGATTTTGTTGTCAGCACATTCAACTATGTAAAGAAAAAAGTATTTAATAAGATTAATGCTTTCATTCAGATCTAGGATGTGTTGTTTAAGTGTTCCCTTTATTTTTTTGAGCAGTGTGTGTGTGTGTGTGTATATATATACATACATACATACATACACATATACATACATACATAATGTGTGTGTGTGTGTGTGTGTGTGTGTGTGTGTGTACATACATAGACACAGACACATATACACACACATAAGTATGTATATATATACACACATACACACACACACACACACACACACACACACAGTATGCTAGTGAGTAATGGCGCCATCCTTCTTACCATGGGTCTGATGAAGCGTTCATATTTGGGAGGCTTGCGGGTGAAGTTGTCACCTACGAAGCACACTTTGGTCACCATCCTCTTCCAGGCCTTCTTCTGCCTCTTGCCTGTACGGATTACTTTGAGCACCTCCGTCTCCCCCTGGGCCCGAACCTTGGGCAGGGGCACCTCCCATTTACCCTACAGGGAGAAACAGAATATCCGATCAGAGACCATTTCAGGACTCCTTTAAGAACCTGTTTTCAACTAAACTGGCTTGGGCTTTGCACACGTAGGTCCAATTTCATTGAAAGTGAATTTAAGTTAAGGACTAGGCTTAATATGGGATTGCTGGAAACCAATCCATACAGTATTATGTTGACATTTGAAACAATTAGTCTGACAACAGATGGGATTCAGCTAGGTATTGTTCCCTTTTATACAAGATAATCTGTCTAGAGATACACTGTCTTCGGTGAGACATGACGAAAACACAAACAAGTCAAAGAAAGGCATCGAATACTCACAGCCTTCTCCTTCCTCTTCTGTTTGATCATGTTGGAGAGGATCTTGGCGCGTGACTGTCCCTCTCTGTCCAGCAAGTAGGCTGGTACTGCTCCCTCAGGCGTCTTGTCGTCGTTCTTCTGCTTGGTCTTCCTCTGTTCGTGCATTTTGAGGCTGTGGTGAGACAGGTTGTGGTACATAGCTGTCAACAAACAGCGGTAATGGCAAATCAAAGGAAACATTTGTTTGCCTGCGCTACAGACAGCTATATTGGTCCGTTAATACAGGACTAGTAAAGCCCAGTGCACTACTTTCATTATAATACAAAAAAAAAATGTTATTCTGATTTTTCAGAGGGTGCTGCAGCATGTAGTGTACGACTATATACTTACGTCTTCTTCATCTGGATCTTCTCTGAGTGCCTCTGTTTGTGGTAGAGTTTGGCCTTCAGACCAATCATCTTCCTGGCTTTATGTGAGCGCTCATGGGCCTCACGGCTCTCCTTCTTCCTCTTCCTCTCCTGATGGTCCAGGCGCTGGCCATGGCGCTTGCGATGTAACTCAATGTGTTCGTTCTGGGGCTGGGGTAAGAGGCAAAGAAGAATTACAGTTCGACTTCTTTTTTAGAGGGTTATGATTTTCTGAATGTGTGTTAAGTAAACAAACATCACAAATAATGAATGATTTCTGAATATATAAAAGGTCGGCTTACTTGGCTCAAAATATGTTTGGAATGATGACCATTAAAGTAACTTGGTTAGCTACTTGAGGTAAGGCAAGATCAAAACAATTCAGTCCAGCGGGCGTATTCCTAAAGTATGTTTCATAGTAATTTCAATCAAATGATATTAACTATTGTGCATCGGATTTGCAAATATGTATCTGAAACAAGCCGTGGTTTTATATCCAGAGCAGTTCGACCAACATAACACATTTGAGACACTGTCGTCAGGCGTCTGCCACATGTTAACTAGCCAGCTAGCTAACATCCTATCAAATGTTATATAGAACGTGAACCGTGGATATCTTACCATTTTGTGTCTTGAATGTTACGTGTTCAGGTACAATACTTATTTGATGGAATTGGTTGTTTCAAATGTGTTTTTCTTTCGTCGTTTTGACTTAAGGCTTGGGTCTTTGGTGTTTATTTTCCCCGAAGCCAGAATTTTAGAGGAAGTACGTAATTTGAGTGTCCTCAAACAAATTCCGGAATGAAACCTGGTGCGAGGGTTCAGGAACTGTCCCGTTGCACACTATAAACTGTACTAAATTGACGAGTTACCTATAAATTATTAATACAATAAAAAAAAAAAAAATCAGGCCAGTTTTAATACTCATTACACTTTGCTTTTTAAAATGTAAAACCGGAGGTGAAATTCTGATGGGAATGCTGCTTGGGAATATATTTTGAAGGTTGCTTTCATGAGGAAAGTGTGAGGAAAATGTGGATAGATTTCTTAAAGTTGCATCATTGAGATATGAATACATTACTGTTTTTGATTATTGTTATCATGAAAAATGATGGCCAGGCATTTAAAGAATGTGTTTAGCTTATTTGACAGCCAGTTCAAGGCCAACAGTAGGTGCTAAGTTTAGAGTTGAGCAGGGGCGAAACTGCCGTCAAGGCAAAGGGTGGCTACTTTGAAGAATCTAAAATATATTTTTTTATTTTTGTTTAACACCGTTTTAGTTACTACATGATTCAATGTGTTATTTCATAGTTTTGATGTCTTCGCAATTGTTCTACAATGTAGACAATAGTAATAATAAAGAAAAACCTTTGAATGAGTAGGTGTAAACAAACTTTTGACTGGTACTGTAAAAAACACTGTGTTTAATAAAATCAATTAGGCTATATGTACTGAACTAGTCTGATCCTTTAAGCAGGCTGTTTGATTAAATAATTATGATACAAATTACTCAAGTGCTAGCCAGAAATCAAGCCTAACCAGAAGGGAAAAAAACGGTTCCCGACGCTCCTCTCGCTGCTCCCGCATTCTGCCATTATGCTCCTGAAGTTGCCGGTAATAGGCTACACCAGCAGTCAGCAACCTTTATCATTTGGAGGGCCAATTTATCTTACAAATTTTACCAATCTGAGTGCCAGTTATGATTTGCATATGCACATTTTTTTGGAACAGTTTCATTTAGTATCTCAAAATCATTATCTGTGGTTAATCTACATTCTAAATCTAAATGAAAATTATACAAATCTAAAAGTAACTTGCCATTGCCAACTATGTAAAAATGTCCTACATAAACACAAAACATAAAAACATTGTAGCCTGCAGGTAGAAAATATCCTGATAAAAATAAATATTCTATTAATCACATTGGCTACCCATGACCTGTCTGTAACAAACTTGAAATATTGTATACAAATCTAAAAGTAACTTGCCATTGCCAACTATGTAAAAATGTCCTACATAAACACAAAACATAAAAACATTGTAGCCTGCAGGTAGAAAATATCCTGATAAAAATAAATATTCTATTAATCACATTGGCTACCCATGACCTGTCTGTAACAAACTTGAAATATTGTATCAACAATCAACTGGATCGCCTGAAACTTGCTCTACCAAACTTGAAACTATTAAAATATTTTTTCATTGAACCTTTATTTAACTAGGCAAGTCAGTTAAGAACAAATTCTTATTTACAATGAAGGCCTACCAAAAGGCCTCCTACGGGGGTTGGGGGCTGTGATTAAAAATACATTAAATATAAATATAGGACAAAATACACATCATGATAAAGAAAGAGAGACAACACAACACTACATAAGAGACCGAAGACAACAATATAGCATGGCAGCAACACATGAAAACACAGCATGGTAGCAACACAACATGACAACATGGTAGCAGCACAAAACAGGGTAAACATTATTGGGCACAGACAACAGCACAAAGGGCAAGAAGGTAGAGACAACAATACATCATGCAAAGCAGCAACAACTGTCAGTAGAGTGTCCATGATTGAGTTTTTGAATGAAGAGATTGAGATAAAACTGTCCAGTTTGTGTGTTTGTTGCAGCTCGTTTCAGTCGCTAGCTGCAGTGAACTGAAAAGAGGAGCGACCCAGGGATCTGTGTGCTTTGTGGACCTTTAACAGAATGTGACTGGCAGAATGGGTGTTGTATGTGGATGATGAGGGCTGCAGTAGATATCTCAGATAGGGAGAAGTGAGGCCTAAGAGGGTTTTATAAATAAGCAACAACTAGTGGGTCTTTTTTTTTTAAAAATGATTTTTTATTCTGTCTTGCGACAGGTATACAGAGATGACCAGTTCACTGAAGTTTATAGAGTGCAGTGATGTGTCCTATAAGGAGCATTGGTGGCAAATCTGATAGCCGAATGGTAAAGAACATCTAGCAGCTCGAGAGTACCCTTACCTGCCAATCTATAAATTCCGTCTCAATAATCTAGCATGGGTAGGATAGTCAACTGAATCAGGATTAGTTTGTCAGCTGGGGTGAAAGAGGAGCGATTACGATAGAGGAAACCAAGTCTAGATTTAACCTTAGCCTGCAGCTTTGATATGTGCTGAGAGAAAGACAGTGTACCTTCTAGCCATACTCCCAAGTACTTGTATGAGAAGACTACCTCAAGCTCTAAACCCTCAGAGGTAGTAATCACACCTGTGGGGAGAGGGGCATTCTTCTTACCAAACCACATGACCTTTGTTTTGGAGGTGTTCAGAACAAGGCTAAGGGCAGAGAAAGCTTGTTGGACACTAAGAAAGCTTTGTTGTAGAGCGTTTAACACAAAATCCAGGGAGGGGCCAGTTGAGTATAAGACTAAGATTCTGTGCCCTCAGAGTTTCCAATGCTAGTTACATCGGGACAAACACAGCTGTAGGCTATTTGTGCACAGGATAAGAAGTAATCAGGTATTTTATGACGTTTCCACTGGATAAGAGCATTACATTTGTCCTTTTAATGTTGAGTGGTTATCGAAAGAGCGAGCACTGGAAATATTGTTCAAATACTTTGAGGAACTTTTGTCATTCTCAATTGATTCTAAAAACAGACTTAGTTTACTTGCTGTTTGAGGTGAAGAAAAATTACTTTGAGAAGCTCCACAGCTCATTAGTGGTGGTGAGTTAAGACAATTAGAAATACTTTAAGACATCCCCAAATGGGCACATTTATAGGCCTACATTTGCATGCAGACCATGTGGACTATTCCTCCTCCTATAAGCAAAATCAGGTGCGCGTCCTTACTCAACATTGACAGGAGTGTTTCAAACAAAAGATGATATACAAATTGACAAAACTCAAATGGAATGAAATAAAATAAATAGTTTCTCACAAGTGTAGCATAGGTTGTGAGTTCTGCAAAACACATGTCCACTCCAACAATGAGAACTGTAGGCCTAAATGACTGTAAGAATAATACAGGCCCTAAAATTAACACCCGTCACCTGCCAAATGCGGGTAGAGTTTGGCACTGGTGGGGTAAGATGTCCATTTCCCCAGCCACGTTGGCAGGTGGTTAAGGCTCGACAGCGTGAGCATTTCACTCGCATTTGAGAATAAAAATAGTGAAGTATGATCATATTTATAGCAAAGTAAATGCTGCAGTAGCTGTTTTATAAATGAGAAACTACCTGTTGAATATATTCCAATTGGCAGCGGGAAGAGCTTCATAGGATTGGTCGACTTGATTACCAACCAGAGCAGAGGATGGCCATTTGTTTGAAATCAAACCCCTCAGCCAATTAGATGACCAGAAACTTCTACAGGAGGCCAGGGAAGCTCTGATAGAACAGGTAATGGAAATGACATCATCATCCCAACTCAACAGAAACCCAGAAATTGGTAGATCACGAAGCAAAACGTTTGGGAACCCCTGATCTAGTGTGGATGTAGGAAGATACGCCTACTGATAGCTAACATCACTTTACAAATAAGAGTATCAATCAAATTCATTCAAATGTATTTATATAGCCCTTTTTACATCAGCTGATGTCAAAGTGCTGTACAGAAACCCAGCCTAAAACCCCAAACAGCAAGCGATGCAGGTGTAGAAGCAAGGTGGCTAGGAAAAACTTCCTAGAAAGGCCAGAACCTAGGAGGAAACCTAGAGAGGAACCAGAGTATGAGGGGTGGCCAGTCCTCTTCTAAGTACAGCACAAAGCTGTGTAAAAGCTATGAGCTGAACCAACCGAAGATTCTACAGTTAGTATTTAAATTGTTCTCCTTCACAGGTTTTGACACGGTTCCAGGAGGGGGAAGAGGAAGAGTGATGATTTCATATATGTTACGAATCCAATTTGTACAATATGTTATGAATTTATTGTGCTTATCATCAAAAACTGCATAGGGACACCGTTTGATAGTGCTGTGTACACAATGAGATCTCTGCCTATGTACTGTACCATAGTCTCGTCGTGGATTTGTGAGTGTCCATAGAAGGAGAGTGTCCACAGAAAATAAGTGTTCATAGAAGAAGACATTATTAGCAATGCAGTAGTGGGTTTGTTGGTGATAGTAGTACTACGGTAGTAACAGTGCCCCTATTAGTAATACTACGGTAGTAAGTGTTGTTTATCCCTCTGTAGGCTCTGAGGCTGGGGCGGGGGGAGGGTGACAGTGGGGGAGGAGCACCTGAGCTCGGTGACCTGGCTCAGAGACGAGAGGCTAGCGGGACATCCAGAGTTGCCATGACAACGCCCAGACCGAGAAGAGGTACTTTATATCACCGGGGCGGCAGGTAGTCGCTGGTTTGAATCCCTGAGCTGACTAGGTGAAAAATCTGTTGATGTGCCCTTGAGCAAGGCACTTAACCCTAATTTCTCCTGTAAACCGCTCTGGATTAGAGCGTCTGCTAAATGACTAAAATGTAAATGAAACCTCACATAGTGACAGACCATCTTCTACTTATACCAATCAATCCACAATGAAAGTAAATAGCCATTTCTGAAATGAATCATGTCATTATTGGAGACACTTAAGGGCATTGTGAATTGTACTATTCGTTTTGCTGTTTGTCTTGCTCATCTCCAGTGGGTCTTGTTGCCAGCGAATGACGAATCCCTTTCATCACTATTCTAAATGCAGATTGCAATAGAACTGTATCAGAGACATACAGTAGACTCATCAGTTAGCACCATAGAGATAGATAGGATTCTAGTGCACAAAAGTCTGTTTTAGCATGGGCAGCGCCATTGCGGAATTTCACCATTTTGAAGTAGTCAACTGGGTGGGACTTCCTATGGGTTAAGGAAGGATCACATAATTCCATCCAGGTCACCAGGAGGGATCAGCCAATAATGTATACCCGTGAGGAAACATTCCATAACTGCAAATAGCAGTAAATCACCAACCTTGACTTTATACCTGTTCAAACAAGACACTAGGTGGCAGTGTGCACCCTTTCCATTTGTTTGCCAGCTTACAGAATTTGGACTACAAAATGGAGACAGTCTCCATGGCGCCGCCCATGTTCTCACAGACGCCATAATCGGACAGATATAATGATGCGATGTCTAAGTCCATGTTTAGCACCTTTTACCAGGGTCATATTGACTTTTTTCTAAAGTGTGCACTAATAAATATGTCCCAGGTCGTAATGAATCTCATCTTTCCTCCTCGGTTTCAGGGCTACTCTACCGCCCTGCGAACTCTGACAACGCCACCTTCTAGCTAGACAGCTACAAGGCCATGAACCTCCAGCACCAGAACACCCTGCTCAACAAGATGGCTGGCCTCGCCTGATGACATCACCTCCTGTTCCTAAACTACAAGAAATGGCTGCAGGACTTGGGATTGTTGCACTTCGAAACTGAACCGTTATGGTTTGACAAATCTCGGCATCCAGTTCAAGCATGTGGCATGGCCATGTTTTGTGTCACAAGAGATTAGGATTGGACTAATGGACTTTTGTACCAAACAATAGCACAATTCAGTGGTTATAGTATGTTTCTGTGGAATATACATGATGTTTGAATGTAAATGTAAGCCAGGAATGCCACTGTCAATACTCTTGTAAGGTTGTTTACTGTGCAAACAGATTAATCAAGAACATGGTAGTCCGTGTATGAGGGCATATAGTAGTGCTGCTGAACATATTGTAGTAAAATGTATAGACATTGTATGAAAGATGATCTTGTGATGAAATGTGTCATTTCCATGAGTATGTAACTATCACACTTCAGGTGTCCACAGCACTGTACACAGACAACTGACCTTGCAAAGGTTTATTATTATTAAGTCCCATGTGGCTCAGTTGGTAGAGCATGGAGCTTGCAATTTCAGGGTTTGAATCCCACGATGGGACCAGTATAAAAAAATAAATGAACATTTATGCACTAACTACTGCAAGTCGCTGTAAGAGCATCTGCTAATTAACTAAAATGTAATTATTAATCATTTGAATCATACATTCATATAAAAAAAATGTTTTCTAAAAACAAGATCAATGTGAGATTACATGGAATGAGGATTGTTCTGGAAAACGTAAAAAATTTGGGCTCGCATCAGTGCATCAATGAAGGCATGAAGACGATCACAGTGGTCTTCACTTTTCATACCCCTTTGTACTCATGTGCACAGTAACCTGTAAAGAGAGGCTCAGCTGGGATACCACGCCTGGGGAGGGTGGGGGGGAGAGAGTTACCAGTCAAGAGAGAGGACAGGAAGAGAGAGTTACCACATTGTATACTACCGTCAAGAGGTGATGATTCTTTTTACTACGACTGGGGGGCCACCATGGAATGAAATAGAATAATAATACAGAGAAGTAAACTCAGCAAAAAAAGAAACGTCCCTTTTTCAGGACCCTGTCTTTCAAAGATATTTGGAATTTTATGAATTAACTTCACCCATTGTAAAGGGTTTAAAACACTGTTCTCCATGCATGTTCACTGAACAATAGACAATTCATGAACATGCACCTGTGGAACGGTCGTTAAGACACTAACAGCTTACAGACAGTAGGCAATTAAGGTCACAGCTATGAAAACGTAGGACACTAAAGAGGCCTTTCTACTGACTCTGAAAAACACCAAAAGAAAGATGCCCAGGGTCCCTGCTCATCTGCGTGAACGCGCCTTAGGCATGCTGCAAGGAGTCATGAGGACTGCAGATGTGGCCAGGGCAATAAATTGCAATGTCCGTACTGTGAGACGCCTAAGATAGCGCTACAGGGAGACAGGACGGACAGCTGATCGTCCTTGCAGTGGCAGACCACGTGTAACAACACCTGCACAGGATTGGTACATCCGAACATCACACCTGCAGGACAGGTACAGGATGGCAACAACAACTGCCTGTCCGCAATAGGCTGAGAGAAGCTGGACTGAGGGCTTGTAGGCCTGTTAAAAGGCAGGTCCTCACCAGACATCACCGGCAACAACGTCGCCTAAGGGCACAAACCCACCATCGCTGGACCAGACAGGACTGGCAAAAAGAGCTCTTCACTGACGAGTCATGGTTTTGTCTCACCAGGGGTGATGGTCGGATTCGCGTTTATCGTCGAAGGAATGAACGTTACACTGAGGCCTGTACTCTGGTGCGGGATCAATTTGGAGGTGGAGGGTCCGTCATGGTCTGGGGCGGTGTGTCACAGCATCATCGGACTGAGCTTGTTGTCATTGCAGGCAATCTCAACGCTGTGCATTACAGGGAAGACATCCTCCTCCCTCATGTGGTACCCTTCCTGCAGGCTCATCCTGACATGACCCTCCAGCATGACCATGCCACCATCCATACTGCTGGTTCTGTGTGTTATTTCCTGCAAGGCAGGAATGTCAGTGTTCTGCCATGGCCAGCGAAGAGCCCGGATCTCAATCCCATTGAGCACGCCTGGGACCTGTTGGATCTAGGGCTAGGGCCATTCCCCCCAGAAATGTCTGGGAACTTGCAGGTGCCTTGGTGGAAGAGTGGGGTAACATCTCACAGCATGGCAAATCTGGTGCAGTCCATGAGGAGGAGATGCACTGCAGTACTTAATGCAGCTGGTGGCCACACCAGATACTGACTGTTACTTTTGATTTTGACACCCCCTTTGTTCAGGGACACATTATTCAATTTCTGTTAGTCACATGTCTGCGGAACTTGTTCAGTTAATGTCTCAGTTGTTGAATCTTGTTATGTTCACATAAATATACTGCTCAAAAAATAAAGGGAACACTTAAACAACACATCCTAGATCTGAATGAAAGAAATAATCTTAAATACTTTTTTCTTTACATAGTTGAATGTGCTGACAACAAAATCACACAAAAATAATCAATGGAAATCCAATTTATCAACCCATGGAGGTCTGGATTTGGAGTCACACTCAAAATTAAAGTGGAAAACCACACTACAGGCTGATCCAACTTTGATGTAATGTCCTTAAAACAAGTCTAAATGAGGCTCAGTAGTGTGTGTGGCCTCCACGTGCCTGTATGACCTCCCTACAACGCCTGGGCATGCTCCTGATGAGGTGGCGGATGACCTCCTGAGGGATCTCCTCCCAGACCTGGACTAAAGCATCCGCCAACTCCTGGACAGTCTGTGGTGCAACGTGGCGTTGGTGGATAGAGCGAGACATGATGTCCCAGATGTCCTCAATTGGATTCAGGTCTGGGGAACGGGCGGGCCAGTCTATAGCATCAATGCCTTCCTCTTGCAGGAACTGCTGACACACTCCAGCCACATGAGGTCTAGCATTGTCTTGCATTAGGAGGAACCCAGGGCCAACCGCACCAGCATATGGTCTCACAAGGGGTCTGAGGATCTCATCGCGGTACCTAATGGCAGTCAGGCTACCTCTGGCGAGCACATGGAGGGCTGTGCGGCCCCCCAAAGAAATGCCACCCCACACCATGACTGACCCACCGCCAAACCGGTCATGCTGGAGGATGTTGCAGGCAGCAGAACGTTCTCCACGGCGTCTCCAGACTCTGTCACGTGCTCAGTGTGAACCTGCTTTCATCTGTGAAGAGCACAGGGCGCCAGTGGTAAATTTGCCAATCTTGGTGTTCTCTAGCAAATGCCAAACGTCCTGCACGGTGTTAGGCTGTAAGCACAACCCCCACCTGTGGACGTCGGGCCCTCATACCACCCTCATGGAGTCTGTTTCTGACCGTTTGAGCAGACACATGCACATTTGTGGCCTGCTGGAGGTCATTTTGCAGGGCTCTGGCAGTGCTTCTCCTGCTCCTCCTTGCACAAAGGCGGAGGTAGCGGTCCTGCTGCTGGGTTGTTGCCCTCCTACGGCCTCCTCCACGTCTCCTGATGTACTGGCCTGTCTCCTGGTAGCGCCTCCATGCTCTGGACACTACGCTGACAGACACAGCAAACCTTCTTGCCACAGCTTGCATTGATGTGCCATCCTGGAGGAGCTGCACTACCTGAGCCACTTGAGTGGGTTGTGGACTCCGTCTCATGCTACCACTAGAGTGAAAGCACCGCCAGCATTCAAAAGTGACCAAAACATCAGCCAGGAAGCATAGGAACTGAGAAGTGGTCTCTGGTCCCCACCTGCAGAACCACTCCTTTATTGGGGGTGTCTTGCTAATTGCCTATAATTTCCACCTGTTGTCTATTCCATTTGCACAACAGCATGTGAAATTTATTGTCAATCAGTGTTGCTTCCTAAGTGGACAGTTTGATTTCACAGAAATGTGATTGACTTGGAGCTACATTGTGTTGTTTAATGGTTCCCTTTATTTTTTTGAGAAGTGTATTTACACATGTTAAGTTTGCTGAAAATAAATGCAGTTGACAGTGAGAGGATGTTTCTTTTTTTGCTGAGTTTATGTATCTCTATGGGCACGACTTACTGGACCATGCGACAGCGGTGCTTGGCTAGACGACTGTAGGCATCGTTTAGGTCCCTCACATCCCTGTCACTCCACAACCGCTCCCCTACAGCACTGGCACGGGGCCTGAGCATAGGAGAGAAACACGTTATGGGACCAACAGACTTCTTAGTAATTAAACTGTAGGCTATAACATTGCTGAACATATGTGTGAGATAGATGAGAGAAAGGATGTTGCATTATTATTAATGTGGTGTTGCCTGGTGTACCAGAGTCTAGGGGTCAGGTTGGTAGCATCCACATATTCTCCCCACAGACATGCCTCTCCTCCAATCACCAGCTTTTTCTGGGTATCTGTGCCTGGGTTCAAAGGGTAATTTAGGGGTTTATGTGAATCACATTCACATAAACATCATATATGTAAACATTTATGTATGCCAATATCTGTATTTAATCTTACCATGTAAACAGAGTTTCTGGAGGGATATTTTTCTGCTACTTCAGTCAACAGGCTTGCACTTAGTTGCACAGAAATCCAAACCGTGTGACCATCGGCTCATAAGAAAAAAAGCAGATTGCTTTTGGCACGGGGAGCGTTTTCCCTGTGTCACATGAATCCACTAGCACTCTAGAACAGCAGGGCCAGGCAAAGTCTTTCTTTATCAACAAACCATAAAGCGAGTCATTCACTGTATTGGTTTTTGCTGCCCTACTGTTAATATTGAGTGAGGTATTGTCAGTGGTGGAAAAAGTACCCAATTGTCATACTTGAGGAGAAGTAAAGATACTTGAGACATTTTCTATTAAGGTAAAAGTCATCCAGTAAAATACGACAAGTAAAAGTCTAAAACTATTTGGTTTTAAATATACTTAAGTATCAAAAGTACATGTAATTGATAAAATGTACTTAGGTATCAAAAGTAGAAGTATAAATCATTTAAAATTCATTATATTAAGCTAACTAGGCGGCACGGTTTTTTCATTTACAGACAGTGTGCCCCTGGCTAACACATCATTTACAAACGAAACGTGTTTAGTGAGTCCGACCAGATCAGAGACAGTAGGGATGACCAGGGATGTTCTCTTGATAAGTGCGTGAATTGGACCCTTTACCTGTCCTGCTAAGCATTCAAAATGGTACAAGTACTTTTGGGTGTCAGGGAAAATGTATGGAGTAAAATGTACATTATTTTCTTTAGGAATGTAGTGAAGTAAAAGTTGGCAAAAATATAAATAGTGAAGTAGATACCAAAAAAAAAGACTTACGAAGTACTTTAAAATATTTTTACTTAAGTACTTAACACCACTGGGTTTGTGATGAGTGTTGGGGCCAGTGTGCAAAACGACAAACTAAAAACTCCTCAAACCTTAACATGAACAAGCACCAAATAAGTTGGACAATTTAAGGATGCACGAGTTGAACTAACACAGCAAAGACAAGTAAGAGCCGAGGAATGGTACTTTCTCAGAAATAAAGCCTCTGTCCAAAGCATTTATATGGGCTGCCAATGTAAACGCAGCCTAATTCTGATTGTTTTTTCCCCACATATATATATATATTTTTTATTTTTTTTAATTAGTGGAGAACAATATCAGAATTTATCTGCCTGTGTAAACACAGCCATATAGGGCACACACCATTGAAGTTCTGTGGGTCGACCTTGTAAGTGGCCTGCCAGTCTTGGCCGTAGGAGATGCGGTTGAGGTACCAGGGTGTGGAGAGCAGGGTCTGGTAGCCTGATGCTGTGACCCTCATCATCTCAGCCTGGTACTGCTGCTGGTTGCCTTTCCACATGTGGATTAGTGAGTCTGCCTTTAACATGTGATTGAGAAATAGCCTTAGCAATTAGGAGTATTATTAGTACTAATTAGGGTAGAGTAGTATTTTTTGGAGAGAAAAACATTAAATAGAAAAACAAAATGCCACAGCAGAGCTCTCATGGATAAGCTTGCATTCAAGATGCAAAACAGAGCAGTGACCAATTGAAGGAGCGGTCCTCTTGTCAGACGCTTCCGGTGGGGTGGTTTTCATCAGTGCATTGGCATTTGTCTCTCTTTGGGGTAGACGTCACAATACAGATGGAGCAAAGTCCAAAGTTGGCTGCATTTGTAAGGTTTTACAGTGCATTCGGAAAGTATTCAGAACCTTTGATTTTTTCCACATTTTGTTAGCCTTATTCTAAAATTTAAATTTTAGTAATTTAGCAGACGCTCTTATCCAGAGCGACTTACAGTAGTGAATGCATACATTTCATGCATTTATTTTAATTTTATTTTTTTGTACTGGCCCCCCGTGGGAATCAAACCCACAACCCTGGCGTTGCACACACCATGCTGGCGTTGCAAACACAATGCTCTACCAACTGAGCCACAGGGAAGACTAGATCAAATCGTTCCCCCCCCCCCTCTCAATCTACACACAATACCACAAAGCAAAAGCAGGTTTTTAGAAATGTTTGCAAATGTATTAAAAATAAACTGAAATATGATATTGATATAAGTATTCAGGCCCTTTACCCAGTACTTTGTTGAAGCACCTTTGGCAGCGATTACAACCTCGAATCTTCTTGGTTATGACGCTACAAGCTTGGCACACCTGTATTTGGGGAGTTTCTCCCATTCTTCTCTGCAGATCCTCTCAAGCTCTGTCAGGTTGGATGGGGAGCGTCGCTGCACAGCTATTTTCAGGTCTCTCCAGAGATGTTTGATTGGGTTAAAGTCCGGGCTCTGGCTGGGCCACTCAAGGACATTCAGAGACTTGTCCCGTAACCACTCCTGTGTTGTTTTGGCTGTGTGCTTAGGGTCAATGTCCTGTTGGAAAGTGAACCTTCGCCCCAGTCTGAGGTCCTGAGTGCTCTGGAGCAGGTTTTCATCAAGGAGCTCTCTGTACTTTGCTCCGTTCATCTTTCCCTCGAGCCTGAGTCTCCAATTCCATGCCGCTGAAGGTTCTCCCATCTCCACAGAGGAAGTCTGGAGCTCTGTCAGAATGGCCATTGGGTTCTTGGTCACCTCCCTGACAAAGGCTCTTGGTCACCTCCCTGACAAAGGCCCCTGATTGCTTAGTTTGGCCAAGGGGCCAGCTCTAGGAAGAGTATTGGTGGTTCCAAACTTCTTCTATTTAAAAAGTGAAGGCCACGGTGTTCTTCAGGACCTTCAATGCTGCAGAATGTTTTTGCCACCCTTCCCCAGATCCGTGCCTCAATCCTGTCTCAGAGATCTACGGACAATTAATTCGACCTTATGGCTTGGTGGGACCTTAAATAGAAAGATGTGTGCCTTTCCAAATCATGTCCAATCAATTGAATTTACCACAGGTGAACTCCAATCAACTTGTAGAAACATCAAGGATGATCACTGGAAACAGGATGCACCTGAGCCCAATTTCAATACTACATATATATATATTTTTCTACATTTGCAAAAATGTCTAAAAACCTGTTTTCGCTTTGTCATTATGGGGTATTGTATGTAGATTGATGAGGCTTTTTATTTATTTAATCAATTTTAGAATAAGGCTGTAACGTAACACAATGTGGAAAAAGGGAAGGGTTCTGAATACTTTCTGAATGCACTGTATGTCAACTTCTTGCTCATAATGTTTAACATGTTACAGTGTTGCTGGTCTTGAATGTAACCCTGATATAAGAGAAGCATCGTGCAGCTGAAAAACAATGCATCATGAATGCCAAGTGAACATGTACAGAAAGGAAAATAACTGACAATGTAGGAATTGTCAGTGATAGTATTTGGAAAGTAATACACTGCAACAAGCCATGAAGATGTATACTTCGGGCCCCCTGTCAACATTGTAATACAGTGTTTCTCAATAATGGTCCTGGGGAACCAAAGGGGCATTTTATTTTTTGCCCTAAAATTACACAGCTGATTCAAATGATCAACTCATCATCAAGCTTTGATGATATGAAGAAGGTTTTTAGTGGCAAGGCAAAAACAAGCCTTTGGGAACCCAAGACCAGGATGGAGAAACATTTGTAATAGATTTAAACAAGACACTTTTTCAACTGAATAGGCTGCTCTCAAAACCAGCAAGAGCCAATGGCACAATATGGAGCCAAACCCGCCTTCCAACAGTCACCATCTCCATACAACACAACTTTCTTCCAGAGAGCAGAGATTTCGATACAGCTGTGCAATATCCAAGTGCAAACCTGTTGAGTGAGGTCTTTCAGTTTTTAATCACCATTTTGGCATTGTCAGCCTTGGCGTGTTAGGCTAAAACTCAGAGCAATTTCCATAAATATATCTATATTTTTTTACACACGTTGAGAGTATAAAAACACCATCTGATGAAGCCAACTGACCCCTGAAGCTGAGCGGCTCGGCTCTGTAGTACTTCTGCCAGTCCTGTCCATAGCTAATGTAGTCTAGGTACCAGGGGGCGGAGAGGATGGTGGTGAAGCCTGCCTCTGTCACCTTCTGAAGCACCTCCTCCACCTTGTTCCCCATCCACACATGCACTATCGTGTCCGACTTCAACTGCAAGTATTACACTGATTTGTTAGACTCAGAAAACATGTTGGTCTGTGCATTATTTGTAGATGTGGTGGTCAGACTTGGGTTTCAAATAGCCGATCGACTCAAATACATTGAGCGTTTGCTTGAGTCTGATGGGAATTCGATTAAGCTTCCTCGAATCCCCTCCCAGATGGGTGGCATTTTCAGTTTTGGGACTTTTCTATTGGTCTATTAATCCAGGCAAGCTCAAACAGACAGACTTTAAGTTCTGGTGGTTATCAGATAGTATTAGCTTTTCCTTTCCAACTCTAACAGGGGGGAAACTATAGAAGCCAAGCCATGAAGCTAAATGTACTACTATGTAAACACCAGGTAAGAAGTGAGTAGGGTAACTGAAGATATTTGGATTATAGAAGTATCCGAATTTGATTTCAGAAAATGACCCTTTGATTTCTAGACATCGGAGTGGCTACTTTTCACTCTGCCAGTGCTGATAACTGCTGTTGTTCGACTACCTTAACACCGTTGTCAAAGACCTCCTGCCAGATCATGTAGCCCTTGTTGGTAGTGGTGACGATATCTAAGAGCCTATCATGTGACAGAAAATAACCACATGATAACGTGAATAATTAAGCTTCAGAAAAAAAGAGTGGAAATCAAGGAGAGAAAATCTTTGAGAATATATGGATAAGTTACGGTTTCTCAGGTTGGCCGAATGACTGATCAACGTAATTTGTTTCACTTTAAGGCCATCCAGAGGTCTGAATGAAGCCACACCTCTGGCTGTAGAAAGACTCCAGCTTGCTGTAGTCCATCCCAAAGCCTTTCTGCTCCATGAACTTCTGGATGTCAGGGTTGGACTTCCTGTGGGTCACAGAGGCAGAAAGTAGAAGTGATTTTTATTGATGTGCTTGATGTTAGCCAAGACACGGCCTACCGTACGGGTTTCTGTGATTTAATTTCCATTGAGTGTCAAACAAGCCAGTGTCACATGGCTGTTGGCTATTGACAATTATTGTGGTCATAAATTTGTAGTGGATGAGGAGTCTGTGGTTAAGTGGGTGCTGTAGTTAAGTGTGCCATTAAACCCCTACAACTCATCCAGAACGCCGCAGCCCGTCTGGTGTTCAACCTTCCCAAGTTCTCTCACGTCACCCCGCTCCTCCGCACACTCCACTGGCTTCCAGTTGAAGCTTGCATCTGCTACAAGACCATGGTGCTTGCCTACGGAGCTGTGAGGGGAACCGTCACAGCTCCGTCGTACCTTCAGGCTCTGATCAGTCCCTTCAGGCTCTGATCAGTCCCTTCACCCAAAGAAGGGCACTGCGTTCATCCACCTCTGGCCTGCTCGCCTCCCTACCTCTGCGGATGCACAGCTCCCGCTCAGCCCAGTCAAAACTGTTCGCTGCTCTGGCACCCCAATGGTGGAACAAGCTCCCTCACGACGCCAGGACAGCGGAGTCAATCACCACCTTCCGGAGACACCTGAAACCCCACCTCTTTAAGGAATACCTGGGATAGGATTAAGTAATCCTTCTAACCCCCCCCCACCCCAAAAAAGATAGATGTACTATTGTAAAGTGGTTGTTCCACTGGATATCATAAGGTGAATGCACCAATTTGTAAGTCGCTCTGGATAAGAGCGTCTGCTAAATGACGTAAATGTAAATGAATATATTAACTGTAACTCCCATTGGAAAATGCATGTTAAATGTCCCTGTCTCACCAGCAGCTAAAGTTGACCTCGTCTCCTCCCAGATGGACGTAGGCATCAGGGAACACTGTGCTGACTTCCTTGAAGAACATGCTCATAAAGTCATAGGTTGTGTTGAGCATGGGGTTGACCGGTCCGAACGAACCAGAGGGGCTGGCTCCAGAGTAACAGGGGGTCAGCAGGTCCTTCTGCCCTGGAAGGGGTGAGCATGAGGGGGAGGGAAGCATGAGTGAGATGGGTGCATTCGAGAGGAAAGAGGAGTAATTTGGTGCAGATAAAACCAATGCAATATCAGGTAGCTGCATATTTCAGTTAAATTCTTACAAAAAGATTATGAAAATGTGCATGTCTAAAGGACAAAAGACAACCCTGACCCCCTAGAAATGAACCCCTCGATACAGCCAGAAAATGTTCATCTGAATGACCCCACATTCACCTTTGCCCCATGACTGAGTGTGCCCAGGGGTGTCAAACTCGGGGACAACCCGAATGCCCCTTAGGCGAGCAAACTCGATGATCATCTTCACATCAGAAGGCGTGTACACGTGTGTACGGCTGGTATGCTCCCTGCAGTCACAGGATAGAAAAAGTTATCTACACACATTTGACATTTATATGAAACATGCATAATTTATGCACGTCCTGTACTTCATGATCACAATGAAGTTTAGACTGGTTATATATCCCTACATCTATGATTACAGATGTGTTACCAATATGACGGCTCTACCTAGCCCTCCAATAGGCCTTGTGAAGCACTGACCATATTCTTTTCACATTTCACTTTCGTCATATCCCCTTCACCCATCTAGTCCTTTCAGGTATGTGAAAACTGAAGGCATAGCAGCTGAAATGGTACCAGGATATCAATAACAATGCCCATCCACTCACATGTTGACTCAGCTGGGGGAAGGTACGGCTCAGGTAAGGGAAGGAGGGGTCATCTACTATGTGCCAGTGGAACACATTGAATTTGTTCCACGCCATGGCTTCCTGTGTATGGATTGGGGGAGAACATGATGTTACGAGTATGACGTTATGTTATGCCATTATTACAAATTGAAAATGATTTGAACATATGGCCAACACAAACATATAACCATAACAACACAGTGAACTGAAATCAGGATCCATGTATCGTCCTCTTACCAGATTGGCTAAAATGACTTTGATGGGCAGGAAGTGACGAGACGTGTCCAATAAGAGGCCTCGATGTGCAAACCGTGGGAAGTCGTGAATGTCTGTCCTATTGATGCTTTTCTGTGAAAATAAAACAATTTTAAAATGAAAGTATTATTGAAATATTGGTACAATTTAAACTACTTATATATAATGAATACTGAGGCCAAAACCACAATGTTGGATTGAAAATAGCTTGCTAAATTGAGGGCAACTGAATGTCCAAATGTGTTGATGCAATACAAAACACTTGGAATAATAACAAATGAAAACCGGTGAGGTAGTTTACTTCCGCAATCATACGACTGGTGTTCAGACGTGGGTAAGGCCTCCTAGTTGAATGTGGCAAACTATTCACATGGCACTAACGCAAACTTACTGCTCCATATTCATCCTTATACACCAACTGGCTAAAAGTCCCCAGACCTAGCAATTAGGAAACGAGACACAGACAATGGTTAATCAAAAGTCACAATCACAACGATTGCAAAGACATGCTTTACAACTAGGGATGTGCACCTTACCATTTCAAGAGGATTCAATACGCATCTAAACGTATGGGCTCCGATACCATACAGGACAGATACGTTTTAGTTAGGTTTGAAATGATTCATAAGAGTCAGTTTGATATGTGGTGTGTGTGTAAATTATGTATGTCTATAGTGCATGTACTATGTAGGCCCCTGAGTTGAGCCATAAGGGAGACTAGGCATCTACCATATCAGATTAGGGGGGTGCACTGTAGCCTGTTTTTGGTCCCCCACTTTGGTTCTGAAATCACCATCACACACTTGTCATTTTTGCAGATGAAATGTTTGAGTTAGTATCAATATTTATCGTTTAGAAATTAGCTATGACAAAGCCAATACATGGCACAACTTTGGATTTCACCCCCCCACATATCTCAAAATCAAATGGGTTTGATCGTTTGGAAGTTAAGAGTGATCTTCTCTTCTCTCGCTTCTGCCACACAGTTCTCCTCGCAAAAGTGACTGCTGTCCTCGTTATGAAGTTATCAACTTTACCCTGTATATCAAAAAACGACCAAATACTCTATTTAAAGCAAAACTACCAACACTATTGCAGACGCTCTTATCCAGAGCGACTTACAGGAGCAATTAGGGTTAAGTGCCTTGCTCAAGGGCACATTAATAGATGTCATCTAATCATCTCTGGGATTCGAACCAGCAAGCTTTCGGTTACTGGCCCAATCTCTTAACCGCTAGGCCACCTGCAGCACAGTGCGCAGTTTGACTAGGCTACTGATATCGCCTTGAGTTGTTCTGCATTCAAAATGACTTGTAGATCAAAAACAAAATAGTCACATGCAGTTTGACACTGAAGGATAGGACTTCAGTTGTCACAATAGATGGTCTTTTCGGAAGGTATGAAGAACGTAATATGAGCAACAACAACAAATTGAACTGCTGATTCGGAACGTTTGAATAGATTTTCTGACCGATGCATGCTACATTTGGGTCAGTTTGTGGTCCGCGGACCAATGCACTTGTATCTTAAACATTTGAATCTGTGACGGATGGGTATCGGTGAATTGTTACATCCCCATTTACAACACACTGCTGCAAACCTGGATATGTCTCAAATCAAAGTTAGCCATATGCACAGGAAACAGTGTAGTGTTGTAAACAGTACAATGAAATGCTTACTTGCAAGCTTTCCTCTCAGGACAACAGTACTATAGAAAGTATAAGTCTCAAAGATAAGGTTATGGAGTTAGTACTAGAGGTTGACCGATTAATCGGAATGGACGATTAATTAGGGAAGATTTCAAGCTTTCATAACAATCAGTAAATCGGTATTTTTGGCCACCGATTTACAGATTTTTTTTTTTTTAATAATATTTTTTAATTAGGCAAGTCAGTTAAGAACACATTCTTATTTTCAATGACGGCCTAGGAACGGTGGGTTAACTGCCTTGTTCAGGGGCAGAACGACAGATTTTTACCTTGTCAGCTTGGGGATTCAATCTTGCAACCTTACGGTTAACTAGTCCAACGCTCTAACCACCTGCTTTACATTGCACTCCACGAGGAGCCTGCCTGTTACGCAAATGCAGTAAGAAGCCAAGGTAAGTTGCCAGCTAGCATTAAACTTATCTTATAAAAAAACAATCAATCATAATCACTAGTTAAACAATAATAAGCGACACCTTTTGGGGTAAACAGCTTAGGGTTGGGACTGGAGAAATGTAACGCCTCATTCGTAAACTCATGAGGCAATTAATTTATACTCTTCAAGAATCAATGGGTACATTCATTTAAAAGTAAAAAAAACAACCTCATGTAACAACCGCATATTGCCACTTTAAAAGGAGCTAACGCAAAACAAACAAATCATGAAAGCATGCTGATGCCTGTTATTTACATGACTCAGTCGTCTTACCTTCGATATGCATTTTGAAGAAGTCTGCAGCTCGCACCAGAAGACGATTCTTTAGCGTCGAATATATGGAAGCTAGCACCGCTGAGTTTGAATACTACCGTGGATATTTGGACTTTCTGAGGCAACGGCCAAAGAGATCCATACGGAGAATCACCCAAAGTAGGCTCCTCGTCTATTTCAGCGTCATTATAATCATAATCTTGCGTTGCCCAGCAGACAACAACCGCGAGCAACAACGCTGCAAACTTCAGCGTCGCAAACATGATGTCCTACGGTGTTGCCAGTCTGCTGACAACTGGCAAGACTGCATTAGCCTCGAGCGGGTGGGGCTTGAATCAATGTGGAAATGGGACGAAATCTAATCTAGCAAATCATATAAGACATCTCATATGTCTCCATTTATCTATTGAGCCATGAGACAGTACATCACTGAAAATCGAGCATTTGTTTGGATAATGGTCAAGCAGCCAGTGTAATATGTGACCATAGGGACTGGCTAGATGACCTTTCAATCTAGCTATCTGACTTTCAACTCATAAATAATGTAAAGGAAATATACATACATTATTTATGAGTTAGAGGTCCTCATGATAGCTAGGCTATTTATTGTAAATACCTACTACAAGTATGAATATCTAGAATATTTCCACAAACACATTACAACATGTTTATGTTTATTTGCTCTCATCCCCACCGGATGGATTAAAGTCTTATTGCCACATAAATAGATCATGGTTAAAAAAAGCATATGAACAAAATACATAAGCAGGTTGAGGGGTAATCTAGCCAGTACCTATGGTCACATATTACACCGGCTGCCTGAACATTGACCAAAGGCATGTTCGATGTTCAGTGAGTAAGAAGACTTTATAATGTGACTCCTTGCTCTTTGAACGTTCTAGAATCAACCTTTTCTCAAGCTTTCATTTTCTCCAGCAAGTGGCGATGTTGTCACAAAAACAGTCATGTTTCACAAAGTTGTTTCAGACTCTCTAATGAAGTTTTCATTCAGTATCACATCAATCTCAACAATATCTCACCATTTCACAATTTCTAAGTGGATTAATTATTTGTGACAATATGTTTCGGCAGTAAAACTTTTGGAATTTTGCCAATGTTGCATGCCAAAATGACCTATATCCATCTAAACGTACTGTCCCGTGTCTGTCTGTCCATTATACTTTACAAATATGAACACATTTAGGTGTAAAGACCCTGGCAGGCAAAATGTATATTCCACGTAATTTGTACACTAGACTATGTTGGGTCATGGCCAGGCCTCTGGTCACGTGTATATTGGCACACGTACAGAGCCTCCAGAAAGTATTCCATACCCCTTGTCTTATTCCACATTTTATTGTGTTACACACTGAATTTATAATGGTTTAAGCAACAAAACACATCTCACCCCTCTACACACAATACCCCATGATGTCAAAGTGAAAACATATTTTTTGAAATGTACATTTATTGAAAATGAAATACAGAAATGTCTCCCTGAAATATTCATATCTCTGAGTCAGTACATGTGAGAATCACCTTTGGCAGCGACTACAGCTGTGAGTCTTTCTGGGTAAGTCTCTAAGAGCTTTGCACACCTGGATTGTACAATATTTGTACATTATTATTTTCAAAATTCTTCAAGCTCTGTCAAATTGGTTGTTTATCATTGCTAGACAACCATTTTTAAGTCTTGCCATAGATTTGAACTGTGAGGCAGTCTTTTTGGTAAGCAACTCGTGTAGATTTGGCCTTGTGTTTTAGGTTATTGTCCTGCTGAAAGGTGAATTCATCTCCCAGTGTCTGGTGGAAAGCAGACTGAACCAGGTTCTCCTCTAGGATTTTGCCTGTGTTTAGCCCCATTCCGTTTGTTTTTTTGTCCAGAAACACTCCTGATAGAGAAATATGTGATTCCAATGACATCATCAACCAATTAGTAGACAATTAGTAGGCAATACCTACTCACAATTGATCAAAATCACATGATGCAGACCTATGATGTCATTGGAAACGTTTATCTTCCTCTATGTTTTAGGACAAAACGTAGAAATGCACAATTTTCACATGTTGATATTGGGATGGTGCTGGAGATGATGACTATGAAGTTGGAAAATGGTGACGTTTCCCTTTAAGGAAGTTGACTTCATGGAAATCAAATGTAGCCTAATATAAATCATATTTTGTGCATTTTATCATTCAGTAGGCCTCGTATGGTGTGCAAATCTGAACTCATATATACATTACAGAGTGTAGGTAGGCTATAGGCTATATAGGCCTTCTGACGGATCAGGATACAATGTGTCTGTTTGTAATAAAGGGCACAGTTCTGCAGGTGAGTAAATTGTACTACTCTTAGATTTGAGTCGGCAGACTCTTTCTCACTGACTATTTTACTGTTTTATTACTTCTCCCTTCCGTTGTCCTACCGCCTCTGCTGCTGCTGCTCCGTTCCCATCACACTACTTTGCATAGCTTACCTCTCCCACTCCGCTTCCTCGACACGAGGACGTTCCTCCCCCTTTCTCACTATAAACACACCCATTGATTTTACCGAGGGAAGACCCGAATCAACCGAGCGCACGGTATGCACTATCGACATAGACCTGCTATAGGATCAGAAGCAAGTCTGGAGTCAGTCCGCGAGCGCAAACCTTTATCTTAATTTCTTAAATCTGGACGGAACGACGAATGTTGAACTGGAGATCTAATCACTGAACGACACATTTGGATGAGTCGAGTCCATTGACATCTATATAGGATAGAAATATTGTCCAGATCCTTTCCAAATAAGGCTATTCCTTTTTGACGAACCCAAGACGCGCATTCTCCCAAGCACAAGTGGCTTGCTTGAACCAGCATCGTGGCTACTCTTCCAGCAGTGGCATGTTCGAGGGATAAAGCAGACAAAATTGAACTCCTACTTTCACCCAAAGAGGTAGGAATGGCACATAGTCTATTTGTATTTTTCACATTTGAGAATTGTTATTGCCATTATTGTTGATGTTGTGATATAGGCTCCATGCATGGAGGAGCTCTGATGGAGCATTTGAGAGGATCACATCTACCAGTATTATGTATTTTTGTGGGAAACGCCTAATTTAAGAACATAGCCTAAAGACACCATCCTGTAATGGATTTTGCAGCATGACACTTAAAGGAATTCCTCAAACATCTGTCTAGGAGATGCCATATTAGAATAGTTTAGAGGACAATATTCAGAGGCAACGTTGTGTTTTTACATTTGCTTTATCATGTTAATTGGCTGCATATATTCTAGCATACTTTAACGAGAGAAGCAAGACAAAGCAAAGATTGAGCTCATATAGCCTAAAATGTGTTATTTTTAGGGCATGAAGAGGACTTTTAGCATGTGTACGTCTTTTATAAATATATTCAAGCAAATCCCATCTAGAAACACTGAGGCTATATTTATAAAAATAAGAAATCATCCCTTACAATTGTAACCCTTATAATGTGTTGTCTTCTTATTGATTAAACCCGGTCTATTCTGAATGGTCTCCCTGGGTGCCCTTCACAGCTGCTCCCGGTGTAACGAGATTAACGGAGGGCATCAGGTGTGATATAGTGCCAACATAGCTGCTGATGTGTCATTAATGTTCCTTATTCGGTTAAATTCGGCAAGGAACACAATTTTAGTCCCGTGGAGCGTTGGGTTTAACAACACAATTAACCTCTCGCGCAGAGACGATGACAGCCAGTTGGGGACCGCCGGCATTGTATTGGTTACATGACAATTAAGACTGATTGGATTTGAATATACACTCGTAGATGACGGCTGTTTACACTGACGGGTTAAATTGGCATTTTGCCCAGTGATAGGGTTTATTTTTCCTGCAGGGATTGGACAGTTATAGGATACACATGCCTTGCTGTTTACTTTTGCAAGTTTTCTCCCTGCCTAGCCCCCCCCCCCCACCTCTTCTGTCTGTATCCCTGGTCCACTTTGAACACCTGGCAATGATTTGACAGATTCCAGCCAGCCCCAGACATCAGATCAGACAGGGTCTGTGTGTGTATGTGTCATGACATCATCCGGCACAGCAGCTATCTGTCTGCCTGTCCCAGTCATATCAGCGCCTCTGGCAGACAGGCATTGCTTTCTTGATCCCAGCCCAGGGAGCGACCCTGCTGATATTGATCATATCACACACCCTGCCTGAAATCAAAATGAGACTGAGAGGTTGCATTCCAAATGGCACCATATTCTCTATATAGTGCACTACTTTGACCAGGACCTATAGGGCTCTATAGGGAATGGGGGCTAATTGGGATGCATCCTGAGAATGTGATGGAGACTCACTACCCTTCCTTAGGACTGTGTAGAGATGAGTAATACACTCTTACAGGGTTTGGCTTGGCTTGGACTAGCTTCCATTTATATTCAGGGTTTCTGGTTAGAAAAAAGACTTTGAACTGTAGGCTACATCCCAATGCTTTAAATTTAAATATATTATCATGCATTTTTCTATGATGTGTTTGTATGGGTTTCCATATGTTTTGTATGGGTTTTCTTTTTAGAATCACTCATGCCACTGGCTATGTCTATTACTTGATTATTATACAGTATAATAATGCAAATACAATTCATAATTTTGTTCTCTTTCTCCAGGATTCAATGAAAATGTCTGTGTGCGTCCATGAGAACCGCAAGTCGCGTGCCAGCACCGGCTCCATGAACATCTACCTGTTCCACAAGTCGTCGTACGCTGACAGCGTCCTGATGCACCTGAACACGCTGCGGCAGCAACGTCTCTTCACCGACGTCCTCCTCCACGCCGGGAGCCGCTCTTTCCCCTGCCACCGTGCCGTGCTGGCCGCCTGTAGCCGCTACTTCCAGGTAAAAACACTGTTACCCTAGGCAGGGTACTGTTGGTGTTTGCCATTGGAAAACAAGTCACGTTTAGCTGCCATGGTAACACTAGCTGGACTAAATGCTAATGCGCTAACTCTTGGTTTCCCACCCCCTTGTTTGTCCGTCAGGCTATGTTCTCTGGAGGTCTCCGGGAAAGCCAGGCCAGTGAGGTTGACTTCAGGGACTCCATCCACCCTGAGGTCCTGGAGCTGTTATTAGACTACGCCTACTCCTCTCGCGTGGTCATCAACGAGGAGAACGCAGAGTCTCTCCTGGAGGCCGGGGACATGCTGGAGTTCCAGGACATCCGGGACGCCTGCGCCGAGTTCCTGGAGAGGAACCTGCACCCGTCCAACTGCCTGGGCATGCTGCTGCTGTCCGACGCCCACCAGTGCACCAAGCTGTCTGAGCTCTCCTGGGGCATGTGCCTCAGCAACTTCCCCGCCATCTGCAAGACAGAGGACTTCCTGCAGCTCCCCAAAGACATGGTGGTGCAGCTCCTGTCCCACGAGGAGCTGGAGACAGAGGACGAGAGGCTGGTCTACGAGGCCACCCTCAACTGGGTCAACTACGACCTGGAGAGGAGGCACTGCCACCTGCCGGAACTGCTGCAAACCGTCCGCCTGGCACTCCTCCCCGCCATCTTCCTCATGGAGAACGTGTCCACGGAGGAGCTGATCAACGCCCAGTTAAAGAGCAAGGAGCTGGTGGACGAGGCCATCCACTGCAAACTGAA